>NC_053394.1:262743115-262929777 GCF_905171765.1 Bufo bufo
AAACTGTCACACATCTGGTATCTCCGTATTCAGGAGAAGTTGGGGAATGTGTTTTGGGGTGTCATTTTACATATACCCATGCTGCGTGAGAGAAATATCTTGGCAAAAGACAACTTTTCCCATTTTTTTATACAAAGTTGGCATTTGACCAAGATATTTATCCCACCCAGCATGGGTATATGTAATATGACACCCCAAAACACATTCCCCAACTTCTCCTGAGTACGGCGATACCACATGAGTGGCACTTTTTTGCAGCCTAGGTGGGCAAAGGGGCCCACATTCCAAAGAGCACCTTTCGGATTTCACCGGTCATTTTTTAAACATTTTGATTTCAAACTCCTTACCACACATTTATGCCCCTAGAATGCCAGGGCAGTATAACTACCCCACAAGTGACCCCATTTTGGAAAGAAGACACCCCAAGGTATTCGCTGATGGGCATAGTGAGATCATAGAACTTTTTATTTTTTGTCACAAGTTAGTGGAATATGAGACTTTG
Organism: Bufo bufo; assembly: GCF_905171765.1. NCBI lineage: Eukaryota > Metazoa > Chordata > Amphibia > Anura > Bufonidae > Bufo > Bufo bufo. Next base: position 262,743,618 of record NC_053394.1, read on the forward strand.
TAAGAAAAAAAAAAAATCATCATTTTCCGCTAACTTGTGACAAAAAATAAAAAGTTCTATGAACTCCTTATGCCCATCAGTGAATACCTTAGGGTGTCTACTTTCCAAAATGGGGTCATTTGTGGGGTGTTTGTACTGTCTGGCCATTGTAGAACCTCAGGAAACATGACAGGTGCTCAGAAAGTCAGAGCTGCTTCAAAAAGCGGAAATTCACATTTTTGTACCATAGTTTGTAAACGCTATAACTTTTACCCAAACCATTTTTTTTTTACCCAAACATTTTTTTTTATCAAAGACATGTAGAACAATAAATGTCGTTTTTTTTGCAAAATTTTACAACTGAAAGTGAAAAATGTCATTTTTTTGCAAAAAAATCGTTAAATTTCGATTAATAACAAAAAAAGTTAAAATGTCAGCAGCAATGAAATACCACCAAATGAAAGCTCTATTAGTGAGAAGAAAAGGAGGTAAAATTCATTTGGGTGGCAAGTTGCATGACCGAGCAATAAACGGTGAAAGTAGTGTAGGTCAGAAGTGTAAAAAGTGGCCTGGTCTTTCAGGGTGTTTAAGCCATAGGGGCTGAGGTGGTTAAGGACGGCACATTGTCTTTGTAACGGGGATCCAGTAGGGTGGCCACCCAGTAGTCAGAACACGTTAAAAAGTGGGTAACTCTGCTGTTGTTGCGCAGGCACTGCAGCATGTAGTCGCTCATGTGTGCCAGGCTGCCCAGAGGTAAGGACAAGCTGTCCTCTGTGGGAGGCGTATCGTCCTCCGTATCCCCCCAGCAACGCACCAGTGATGGGCCTGAGCTGCGTTGGATGCTACCCCGCTGTAAACATGCTTCATCCCCATCCTCCTCCTCCTCATCCTCCTCGTCCTCCAGTAGTGGGCCCTGGCTGGCCAAATTTGTACCTGGCCTCTGCTGTTGCAAAAATCCTCTTTCTGAGCCACTTCTAAAAGACTGGCCTGAAAGTGTTAGAGATGACCCCTTTTCCTCCTCCTCGTACTGGACCACATCCTCTTCCATCATCGCCCTAAGTGTTTTCTCAAGGAGACATAGAAGTGGTATTGTAACGCTGATAACAGCGTCATCGCCCTGGCCATGTTGGTGGAGTACTCAAAACAGCGCAACAGGGCACACAGGTCTCGCATGGAGGCCCAGTCATTGGTGGTGAAGTGGTGCTGTTCCGCAGTGCGACTCACCCGTGCGTGCTGCAGCTGAAACTCCACTATAGCCTGCTGCTGCTCGCACAGTCTCTCCAGCATGTGCAAGGTGGAGTTCCACCTGGTGGGCACGTTGCATATGTGGCGGTGAGCGGGACGGCCGAAGTTACGCTGTAGAGCAGACAGCCGAACGGTGGCAGGATGAGAACGCCGGAAGCGCGCACAGACGGCCCGCACTTTTTGCAGCAGCTCTGACATGTCGGGGTAGTTGTGAATGAATTTCTACACCACCAAATTCATCACATGCGCCAGGCAAGGGATGTGCATCAAATCGGCTAGTCCTAGAGCTGCAACGAGATTTCGCCCATTATCGCAAACCACCAGGCCGGGCTTGAGGCTCACTGGCAGCAACCACTCGTCGGTCTGTTGTTCTATACCCCGCTACAACTCCTGCGCGGTGTGGGGCTTGTCCCCCAAACACATCAGTTTCAGAACGGCCTGCTGAAGTTTACCCCTGGCTGTGCTGAAGTTGGTGGTGAAGGTCTGTTGCTAACCGGATGAGGAGGTAGTAGAAGAGGAGGAGGAAGCCGAGTAGGAAGAGGAGGCAACAGGAGGCAAAGAATGATTCCCTGCGATCCTTGGCAGCGGAAGGACGTGTGCCAAACAGCTCTCCGCCTGGGGCCCAGCCGTCACTACATTTACCCAGTGTGCAGTTAGGGAGAGATAGCTTCCCTGGCCGTGCTTACTGGTCCACGTATTTATGGTTAGGTGGACCTTGCCACAGATAGCATTGCGCAGTGCCCACCAGCCTGAATGACAGCATTTAAAACGCCAGTAGTTTAGAAATGCTGGCATTCAGGGCCAGGGATCGAGGGTGACTAGGTGGGAATTTACGCTTTCTCTCAAAGGTTTGTGAGATGGAAAGCTGAACGCTTCCGTGGGACATGGTGGAGATGCTTGGTGACGGAGGTGGTGTTGTTGGTGGCATATCCTCTGTTTGCTGGGCGGCAGGTGCCAATGTTCCTCCAGAGGCGGAGGAAGAGGCCAAGGCAGCAGCAGAAGAGGGAGCAGGAGGGGCCTGAGCCCTTTCTTGGTTTTGAAGGTGCTTACTCCACTGCAGCCCGTGTCTCGAATGTAGATGCCTGGTCATGCAGGTTGTGCTAACGTTCAGAACGTTAATGCCTCGCTTGAGGCTCTGATGGCACAGCGTGCAAACCACTCGGGTCTTGTCGTCAGCACATTGTGTGAAGAAGTGCCATGCCAGGGAACTCCTTGAAGCTGCCTTTGGTGTGCTCGGTCCCTGGTGACGGTGGCTAGTAGCAGGCGAAATTTTTTAGCGACGGCTGCTCTGCTTTTGCACCCTGCTCCCTCTTTTGCTACGCTGTTGGCTCAGTCTCACCACTGCCTCTTCCTCCGAACTCTGAAAGTCAGTGGCACGACCTTCATTCCATGTGGGGTCTAGGACCTCATCGTCCCCTGCATCGTCTTCCACCCAGTCTTCCTCCCTGACCTCCTTTTCGGTCTGCAGACTGCAGAAAGACGCAGCAGTTGGCACCTGTGTTTCGTCATCATCAGAGACGTGCTGAGGTGGTATTACCATGTCCTCATCAGGAAACATAAGTGGTTGTGCGTCAGTGCATTCTATGTCTTCCACCCCTGGGGAAGGGCTAGGTGGATGCCCTTGGGAAACCCTGCCAGCAGAGTCTTCAAACAGCATAAGAGACTGCTGCATGACTTGAGGCTCAGACAGGTACCCTGATATGCACAGGGGTGATGTGACAGACTGATGGGCATGGGTTCCAGGCGCCACCTGTGCGCTTTCTGCAGAAGACTGGGTGGGAGATAATGTGAACGTGCTGGATCCACTGTCGGCCACCCAATTGACTTGCACCTGTACTTGCTCAGGCCTTACCATCCTTAGAACGGCATTAGGCCCGACCAAATATCGCTGTAGTTTCTGGCAGGCTACTGGGACCTCAGGTAGTAGGTTCAGTAGCACGTGTAGCTGTGGCAGAATGGCCACGTCCTCTCCCTGCACCAGAGGCTCCACCATGACCGCGTCCCTTATTAGATGTTTGTCTCATAGTTAGCGTTCACCAAACAAAGTAAAAAGTGGTTTAGTCTGTTAAAAATAATTAACCACCAATAAAAACCCTGATGTAGTTATTACACTCAATTATTATTTTTTAACTCTATATGACAGCGGTATTTGTGGCCTAAATTTCACAGTAATTTATGCATGTCTAATCCCAGATGTGCAGTATATCAGAGGGTTTTTATAACCCCACTAACTAAAAATCCGTATTTCTGGCCTAAATATGACACTCACTTATGCACATCTAATCCCAGATGTGCAGTATATCAGAGGGTTTTTTCACCCCAATAAGCAAAAAGCCATATTTCTGGCCTAAATGTGACACTCACTTATGCATGTCTAATCCCAGACGTGCAGTATATCAGAGGGTTTTTTCACCACAGTAAGCAAAAAGCCGTATTTGTGGCCTAAATTTCACAGTCACTTATGCAGGTCTAATCCCAGATGTGCAGTATATCAGAGGGTTTTTTCACCCCAGTAAGCAAAAAGCCGTATTTCTGGCCTAAATGTGACACTCACTTATGCACGTCTAATCCTAGATGTGCACTATATAAAACAGATGTTTTTTTTTCACCCCAGTAAGCAAAAAGCCGTATTTCTGGCCTAAATGTGACACTCACTTATGCATGTCTAATCCCAGACGTGCAGTATATCAGAGGGTTTTTTCACCACAGTAAGCAAAAAGCCGTATTTGTGGCCTAAATTTCACAGTCACTTATGCAGGTCTAATCCCAGATGTGCAGTATATCAGAGGGTTTTTTCACCCCAGTAAGCAAAAAGCCGTATTTCTGGCCTAAATGTGACACTCACTTATGCACGTCTAATCCCAGATATGCAGAATATCAGAGAATTTTTTCACCCCAGTAAACAAAAAGCCGTATTTATGGCCTAAATGTGACACTTACTTATGCACATCTAATCCTAGATGTGCACTATATGAAACAGATGTTGTTTTTTTTACCCTAGTAAGCAAAAAGCTTGACGAGGGTATTGGTTATCCATGTTCGCCTCGACCATTACTTTCATACCCACCTTACTCACCTCTAAACCACCATTACACTTTTCCACCCCAGAACTCTAATCCCAATAAAACTCGGACCACCAATTGGAAATGTAATGGCCACAGCAGCCGTTTATTAAATAACATTTAAAACCATAACATAACATAATACAGTATAAAACCCCAATGGGGGGAGGTCCTTGAAGCCCCAAAACATCGAGCTGTCAAACCAGGGTGAGCCATTCTTGCCTCCAGCCGTACCGCCCAGCTCAAAGGCACCATCGAATGACCCCCCCTCGATTCACCACAACCGCTCGGTCCACCTGGGAGTCCAGCCCCCACCGTGGGGCCCCCCCAATTGTCCTCAGATTCCACCGTGTCCAACTCCAAGGACCCCCCCCCACCGCCACAAGCCGCCGTGACAAAAAACCCACTCCCCACAATAAATCCCAGCACCACAACCCCGCTCCCCTCCATTCCAAAACTGCCCAACAAAAAAGGGGGAGGGTGGGTGGGAGCTTTTCTCTCTACCTAAAATGGCCCCTAGCCCTCTTCTTCCCTGCCTATTTAAACCCCTCGACTCCACCCCCTCACACCCCTAACCTATCCTAACCTATTCTCCCTGCCAAAGCCCCCTCCCATTCCCCTAGCCCGACCACTCCCCCCCCCACCTCACTGAAACCAAACCCCCGTCATGGGGGCCTCCCCTAAAGGGGGCTCCGCCCCCCCTCAGTCCAGCCACTGCTGTATTTCTGGCCTAAATGTGACACTCACTTATGCACGTCTAATCCTAGATGTGCACTATATGAAACAGATGGGTTTTTTTCACCCCAGTAACCAAAAAGCCGTATTCTGGCCTAAATGTGACACTCACTTATGCACGTCTAATCCCAGATGTGCACTATATGAAACAGATGTTTTTTTTTCACCCCAGTAAGCAAAAAGCTGTATTTCTGGCTTAAATGTGACACTCACTTATGCAAGTCTAATCCTAGATGTGCACTATATGAAACAGATGTTTTTTTTTCACCCCAGTATGCCCCAGTATGAGAAAGCCGTATTTGTGGCCTAAATTTCACAGTCACTTATGCACGTCTAATCCCAGATGTGCAGTATATCAGAGGGTCTTTTCACCCCATTAAGCATAAAGCTGTATTTCTGGCCTAAATGTGACACTCACTTATGCACGTCTAATCGTAGATGTGCACTATATGAAACAGATGTTTTTTTTTTTACCCTAGTAAGCAAAAAGCTGTATTTCTGGCCTAAATGTGACACTCATTTATGCACGTCTAATCCTAGATGTGCACTATATGAAACAGATGTTTTTTTTTCACCCCAGTAAGCAAAAAGCCGTATTTCTGGCCTAAATGTGACACTCACTTATGCACGTCTAATCCCAGATGTGCAGTATATCATAGGGTGTTTATAACCCCAGTAACCAAAAAGCCGTATTTCTGGCCTAAATGTGACACTCACTTATGCACGTCTAATCACAGATGTGCACTATATGAAACAGATGTTTTTTTTTCACCCTAGTAAGCAAAAAGCTGTATTTCTGGCCTACATGTGACACTCACTTATGCAAGTCTAATCCTAGATGTGCACTATATAAAAAAAAGGGTTTTTTAAACCCCCATAAGCAAAAAGCTGTATTTCTAGACTTGCAGACATGCAGATATCCTGTGCTGGTGCACTATCGTTGCATAAAATGGCTGCCAATTATGTATTGATATTGACAAACTGAAGTTAAAAAAAGTTCGATTTCAGTAGTAGTTGGCTCAGGGCAGATTTAAAAAATTTGTGCACTGCACCCACAAAACACATTTGCTGTAGATCGCTGAGTTAAAATGCAGTTCTTCTTAAGATTTCTCCATGATCTCTACCTCACAGCAGCTGCAGCCTATCCCTACACTAATACTAATTTATTTTTTTGCACTGATCTCCCGGCCTCTCCTTGGGTCCTGCTCCTCATCTGTGTGTCCCGCCTTGTGCTGCCTGTTTTATAATACATGTATGTACTGTTTATATATATTTACAATAAAGCTTTTTGGATTTTCATACATACGAAAGTTAGTTTCAAATTTTTTTTGGTGATTATTATGACTCCTTGGGGGTCCGATGTTTTGATATCATTCTGTCCGGTTAATATTGGTTGACTACACTAATACGAGCAGAGTGACTCCAGCTTAAATAGAGGCTGGGTCACATGTTGCAGTTGGCCAATCACAGCCATGCCAATAGTAGGCATGGCTGTGATGGCCTTTTGGGGCAAGTAGTATGACGCTTGTTGATTGACTGCTGTGCAGCCTTTCAAAAAGCGCCAAGAAAGCGCCGAACACCGAACCCGAACCCAAACTTTTACGTAAACGTTTACCCGGTTCGGGTCCGGGTGCCGAAAAACCTAAAATTCGGTACGTACCCGAACTTTACAGTTCGGGTTCTCTCAACTCTAGTGAATAAACACCTGATATGCATTGGTGACAGGGAATAAAATTTAATACATTTTTCAGTAATTAATGCGCACCACATCCTTACAATCAATGCTTAAACTTTGAAAAGTTGTCACACTTTTATGCTTTAATAATTTCTCCCATATTTCAACTCTAATTTTAAATTAGAAAAAATGAATCCTCCCTTGGATGTGGTCTATCTTTCTCACACTCCCTCTCTGGCCTGGAACCCTGATTCCCCGCCACCCGTGATCACCATGGTAGGCGCATAAAAGAACATCGAAAGTTGATAGAGCAGATATCAAATTGTATCGTGAACATCACGGGGACATGCGACATGGTGGGGCAGTAAGTGTGCACACGCCTACACGAACTGACTGACAGGGGTCAGCCCCTGCAACTTCTGGGTCTCCAAATTGGGCACATGGCCTGAGCTTGCCCTTTACGCCTTGGAGGTGCTGGCATGCCCTGCAGCCGGTGTATTGTCTGAACGTGTGTTTAGCACGACTGGAGGGTTATATTTCCCAATGTTTTGGGGTGTACCCTAATTTAAAAAAATAAAAATAAATTCTAAATCAAAAAGCAGTGTATTCTACCTCCTCCTCCTCCACCGCCACTTCCACCTACACCGCCACATCCACCGCCTCCTCAACCTCCTACTCCAAATTGACCTGGTCCTCCTAGATCAAGATTATTATTTTTTATTTTTACGTATTTTATGTTATTTTAAGTCATTTCCCTATCCACATTTGTTTGCAGAGCACTTGCCATGCTCTTAACCACATTTTGACGCCATTTGCAGCCCTCTAGCCCTTTCCATGACATTTTTACAGCCATTTTAGTGCTCAAAAGTTCGGGTCAAGTTCTGGTCCCGAACTCAAACTTTTTTCTGAAGTTCGGCCGAACCCGTCGAACCCGAACATCCAGGTGTACGCTCAACTCTACTTATAATATACTTTCTAACATAGAAAGCATATTATAATGGACTTGTATTGTGCAGCAGTGGTGGTGAGCAGTTCTGCAGTGATACTGCAGCTACACAAAGTGACAAATGCAATTAGAAAAAATAATTTTAACTGGTGTGATATACCAGCGGGTGTTATATACCAATATACTTTATTTATAGTGTATTTGGGTACTGCAGAATTTGTTTGCTGTTTTGCTGCGTCCCCTCTGCTACACACAGTGACAAATTATTATAACTGGTGTGATGTACCAGTCGCCCCCCAAAACAAGTGATTGAAGGCCCTTCCGCAGAGGTGGTAGGGGACCGGCAGGAGCACCAGGCCAGAGCCTAAGTGGGAAGTTGCAGAAGGTGCGTGCGATTACATCAAAGGACGCACCAGACTTGGTTGAGTGGCTCACTCAGCCTTCCGCTTATGCACCCTCCTCATCCTTTCTGTCTGCACCCTCTTCACTCTCTGCTGTGTGCACCCCCAAAGACACCACCACCAACACAACCACCATATCCCCTCCGCTCAAGTCAGAGGAATAATTTTCTGATCCATTCCAAGACATTTCCCATGCGCAGCCATTCTTGGCATTGGATCAGGAAGAGGGGGTAGCAACGGCCGCCACCCAGCAGTCTGACAACAGTACCCAGATCAGCCCAAGGAGGTTGGTCCCCGCTGTTGCTTCCTACTCCGAGATCTCTAATGTTAGTGGTGGGGAAGGTGACAATTATGACGTGTCGATGGAGGTGCCCACAAGAGAGGAAGAGGAGGCGAGTACAGAGGGAGAGACGGAGCAGCAGATAGGGAGGAGAAGCAGGCAGAACTTACATTGCACAGGAGGCAAAAAGCAGACTGCAAATGTATCAGGAGCGAGCCATCTACCATGAACGGTCACATCTGGTGCTCCCAGAACATGGCTCTGCAGTGTGGGCTTTTTTTAACGTGTCCGCTGCTGACAATAGTGTTGCCATCTGCAGCCTTTGCTGTTAACGCATAAATCGCGGTAAGCCAAACACTCACCTTGGGTCGACCGCCTTAAGAAGGCACCTGTCACGGCGGGGAGTGGGGGAAACCCGTGCGGTGTCAAAGGGTAAAGGGGATCAGCCTGGCCAAAAGGAGTAATAAGGGAGCAGGTCACCTCCTACTGCGTCCCTAATCCTCTCCCTGACTCCTCACTGTATGAGTGGACCCCGATGGTAGGACGACTCATACTCAGGATACCTAGAAACCCTAAGTCGCCCTGGTAATCCCTCACTTAGGAACAGAGGAGAAACAACCTGTTCATCCCAGTAATGGAAGAACAGGAGTCTCTATCTGAGGCCAGCAGATAGAGCATATGTAGATGGCAGGTAAGCGAGACTAGTAACACACTTACATGCCACAGACACACTGACTGGAATCCGTGCACAAGTGCTGATGTCCACACCAACATAAAAGGACACAGCGCACACCACAAACCACACAGGAACCCAGGAAACCATAGCTGCAATAACGTGAGACACCACAAGAACATCTTCTTAACATCTACTATGACCACAAGGGTGGCCCTTACTGGACAGATGGCATATGAAGACCAGGAGGATAACTCCAGCATACACCATAGCTGGAGTACCCCCCAGCTTCAGGCATCCATCAGAGGCTAAATAGCCCAAGCAGCCACACCCACACCCACATAAAAACAGTGTTAAAACACTAGGAAGGGAGTTAACCCTTCCAACACCAGACAAGGGGAGGAAGCCACTTAAAGGGGAAGTGCACACACAAACAAGGAAAGCTACACGTTGCCGCAGGCAACTGCAAGTGTAGCAACAGTGTCACAGCGCACACCATAGGCCGTGACAGCACCTGGCCTCCCATCACCAAGCCCAGTGTGAGTAACGCCGTGAGAAGCCACAAAGCCACACTCCCTGTGCTCCACGTCCTGCCTCTTCTCCTTCTCCTCTCTCCTCCCAATTGTCCTCCACTCCACCTTCCACCGTGCCGTCCTCGCGTTTATCTGGCAAAAGGCAGGCTTCCGTGGCCCAAATGTTCAAGTGTAAAAAGATGATGACGCCGGATAACCCTCTTGCCCAACGGCTGACTGCTGGCTTGTCGGAACTGCTAGCCTGCTAACTACTGCCATATAAACTGGCCATTGGAACACCGCAATTGAAGGTCCCTGTAAGGAAATATTTTTACCAGAAGGGAATCCCAGAACTATATGGCCACATTCAGCGGCAAGTGAATGTATCTCTGGCACACAGTGTCAGTGCCAAGATACATCTGACCACAGACACGTGGTCTAGCAAACAGGGGCAGGGAAGGTACATAACTTTTACTGCCTGCTGGGTGAACCTTCATGCAACCCGTGGCACCCGTGTAGATTTGGTGTTACCGCCACAGATTGCATGCAGGCCTGCCTCTTTTTCTCCTCCTCCTACTCCATCCATCCTCTCCTCCTCCTTTTCCACTTCTACCGTCTCTTCCGCTGCGCCCCCCAAGATCCCCAGAACCTATTCGACATGCCAGGTGAGACGTTGCCATTCTGTGCTTCGTCTGTTGTGCCTGGAAGCCAAGAACCACACCGGTCCTGCACTCTTTTCATCTTTGCGGTCCCAGACAGATCAGTGGCTAACCCCGCTCAATTTGACAGTTGGTAAAGTGGTGTGCGACAATGGTGCCAATCTGCTGACCGCACTGACACAGGGTAAAATGACACATGTGCCGTGCATGGCACATGTCCTGAACTTAGTCGTGCAGCCATTTTAGAAGATCTTACACGGCCATGGCTTGACCTGCTGACATTCAGCGGCGACACCACCTGCCCGTCAGACGTCTGATTTGTGACTGCCCGACACGATGGAACTCAACCTTGTATATGCTTGATAGGCTGCTCCAGCAGAAACGTGCAGTTAATGACTACCTGTACGAACTCTGCGGCAGGACAGGTTCTAGGGACCTTGTTTTTTTTTCACCGCGCCAGTGGCTGCTCATGCACGACGCATGAAGATTTCTGCGGCCATTTGATGAGATCACCAAACTGGTCAGTCGCAGCCAGGACGCCATCAGTGACATCGTACCTTATGCCTTCTTTCTGGAGCATGCATTGCGTCGTGTCATTGATCAAGCCATCGAGGAGCAGGAAGATGAGGAAGTCACAATGCTGGATGAATTCCCAGTGGGGGCTACTCAATCTGAGACAAGTCAACAACAGGAGTCTAAAGAGGAGTCAGAGGAGGATGGTGCCGGGGCGGAGGAGGAGCAAGAAGAGCATGCTTTAAATGTTTCTGGGATCCCTGGTGTTGTCTGTGGATGGGGGGAGGAGAACGAGGACGACATTGTCCTGGATCATGAGCAGGAGCCAGGCCACTCCACTGTTTCTAGTTTAGTGCAAATGGGGACCTTCATGCTCCAGTGTTTAAAGAGGGACCCCTGTATAAAAAGCATAAAGGGCAAGGACCAGTACTGGGTGGCAACGTACTTAGACCCCCAGTACAAACACAAATGGCGGAAATGTTACCACCATCACAGAGGGCTGTCAGAATGCAGCACTTCCAGGCCTTGGTTCGAGAAATGCTGCATTCTGCTTTTGCGGATATGAGATCATTCTTGCAGCCAACCCAGCGACAGCCGCCCTACGGATCCAGCCTCAGGTAACGCCTAGACCAACAGGTGTCCAACTACATCGGGTTAACAGCCGATGTGGACGCTCTGAGAAGCGATGAACCCCTGGACTACTGGGTGTGCAGGCTTGACCTGTGGCCAGAGCTGGCACAATTTGCCATGGAATTGTTGGCTTGCCCCTCGTCCAGTGTCCTGTCCAAAAGGACATTCAGCGCAGCAGGTGGGATCGTGACCGATAAGCACACTCGCCTAGCTAACGACAGTGTGGACTACCTCACATTTCTAAAAATGAATGAGGCATGGATCTCGGAGGAATTCAACACATGTGACAAGTCGACCATGTTTGATTGAATTTCCTTATGACAGCCCACAAATATCTGCCACCACCCAGAACAAATTATGGTCCCTGTCTTAATACAGCGGCATAAAAGGCCTTTTACCATATGTCCGTTAAATGCCTAATTTTTGGGGCCTGTACTGGCCGACAGTTAAATTTTTATCCTGTGACCGCCTAATGTACCTCCAGCCACAGAATCCAAAGTTCTTTGCTGTCAGGTGAACACCTATTGGCAAATTTTTGGGGCCTGTTCTGGCCAACAGTTCAATTTTTATCCTGTGACCGCCTAATGTACCTCCAGCCACAGAATCCTACAAAGTTGTGTGCTGTCAGGTGAATGCCTATTTGCTAATATTTGGGGCCTGTACTGGAGTGGCAAGTTCTCACAACAATACTTAGTGCACCAATCACTAATATCTCATGAGACCTTATAAAAAGCGAAGTTGTGTGTACCGCAAAAAAATTTATCGCATTATTAGGGATTTTCGCAATAGTGCTTTTTTTAAACACTTGATCTGCATATACAGCGATTGTTATAACATGCATGTGAAATGTAATCAAATACACTGCTTTAATGTCAAATTACTTACAGTGATCAGAAATTCTTCCTCAACGTCACGAAAATTGTTGCCAACCATCCTTTCTGGTCGCATCCAACTTCGGTCTGGTGGAAACCCAGTTGCTGTAGTAGGCCGCGCCTATTTTGCACATGCGCAAAGGCGAAAATTACATTGCCGATATTTTGCATTGAAAAAAATAATGAATGGAGATCGCAAATTCGAATAATACATCTGGTATGTCACTGTCCATGTTGTGGGACTATTTGTGCACTTCTAGTAAGTATTTGGTGGCTGCAAATATGACCTGAAGGTATTCTAGGTTCGCCTGCCTTTAAAGTAAATAGGGCCCGCCGCAAACTTGCGGCTCGCGAACATTTGATCGCGATCGCGTTCGCGAACCGTCCCGGCCAATGTTCGTCCATCACTACTCAGGAGTATTAAAGGCAATTTTCCATTCGTCCCCTTACTTGAATCTTATCAGATTATATGGCCCCCTCAAATCCAACTTAGAGAACACTTTGGCGCCGACAATCTGATTGAATAAATCTGGGATCAAAGGAAGGGGATAGGAATCACGGATAGCGATGTGATTCAGCTCACAGAAGTCCAAATATGGCCTAAGAGTTCCATCCTTCTTTTTGACAAAGAAGAACCCCACCGCCATTGGTGATTTGGATGGTCTAATATGACCTTTAGCCAAACTCTCTGTGATATACTCTCGCATGGCTACTCTTTCGGGTTCAGAAAGATTATACAACCGAGACTTTGGCAATCTAGCTCCGGGAATAAGGTTGACAGGGCAATCATACCCCAGATGAGGAGGCAACTCCTGGTCTCCACCCTTAGAGAATTTATCAGAAAAATCTGAAAGGAAAGGAGATAATATTTTAGTAGTTACAACAGAAAGCGACGTGCTAAGACAGTTGTCAAGGCAGAAATCACGCCAATCGAGAATCTGTCTCGCTTGCCAATCGATTGTAGGGTTATGTTTGGTTACCCATGGTAAACCTAACACCAGAGGAGCAGGCAAACCCTCCAGCACAAAACATGAAATGGATTCAATATGAGAATCTCCCACCTTTTAGGCGAATGTCCTGTACTATTTGAGACAGACACTTTTAAGAGAGAGGGGCGGAATTAATCGCAAACACAGAAATATTTTTGTCTAATGTGCTTGTTGTCAAACCATGCATACGGACAAACTGGCCAACCACTAAGTTAACCCCTGCCCCACTGTCAATAAATACTTCTATTTCCACAGTTTTGGAATCTAGCGCCACCTTGGCAGGCAGGAGAAATCGGGTACTACCGGTAAAAGACAAAAGTACATTCTCAACTTCCCCATCCACACTACCAAGAGTGATAAGAGGACTAGACACATTAGGACTTTTTTTTTCCCTTTTCACCTTGATGTTTAACATAAGGACATACGTTAACAAAATGTCCTCCTTGACCACAGAAAAAGAAAAGTATTTTCTTAGCCCTAAAGTTTTTATCACCTGGTCCAGGTGTGACCTGACCCAATTGCATTGGCTCATCACCAGACACGAGCTCGAGTGTCTCTTTACCCAGAGTGTCAGAAGAGACCGCTTCCCTGTATGATAATAAGTCCCAAGCGAGAGGAACTTTAGATCTCTACCTCAGGCGTCTATCAATACGCACCACCAGAGACATGGCCGCCTCCAATGACTCTGGATTTGCGTGAAATGCCAAGACGTCCTTCAGGTTCTCAGACAGTCCTTGACAAAATTGACTACGGAGAGCTGGGTCATTCCACTCCGTATCAGTTGCCCTCCTCCAAAATTTAGAGCAATAGGACTCAGCTGAATGCTCTCCCTGCCGCAAGCAACGCAACTTAGATTCGGCCAGTGACCCGATCTGGGTCATCATAGATAAGTCCCAGAGCTCTGAAAAATTCATCTACCGACTGGAGGGATTGCGAACCAGTCGGCAAAGAGAAAGCCCAAGACTGAGCGTCACCTTTCAGTAACAAAATAATAATCCCCACTCTCTGACTTTCGTTCCCAGAAGAGCTAGGACGCAGTATGAAATATAATTTGCATGATTCCCTGAACCGAACAAAGTTGTCACTTCCCCAAGAAATCCTATCCGGGAGAGCAACCTTCGGTTCAGGGCAGGCCTGGTTCCCACTGCCGCAACCCACCGCATGTGGTCTCTGAAACTGTGCAACGGCCATGCGGAGGTCAGCCACCTCCAAAGACAGCCCTGCATACGATCGACCAGTGCAGAAACAGTATTCATAGCTGCACTCATAAAACAAAGTATAATGGTTTAGGCGGTTGATAATGTCACATGTTAAGGGGAAGGGAAAACACCAAATACACACCACAACAAATAGACTACAGTCGTGGCCAAAAGTCGTGGCCAAAAGTCGTGGCCATTTTGAGAATGACACAAATATTAGTTTTCACAAAGTTTGCTGCTAAACTGCATTTAGATCTTTGTTTCAGTTGTTTCTGTGATGTAGTGAAATATAATTACACGCACTTCATATGTTTCAAAGGCTTTTATTGACAATTACATGACATTTATGCAAAGAGTCAGTATTTGCAGTGTTGGCCCTTCTTTTTCAGGACCTCTGCAATTCGACTGGGCATGCTCTCAATCAACTTCTGGACCAATTCCTAACTGATAGCAACTAGGGATGAGCGAACCCGAACTGTATAGTTCGGGTTCGTACCGAATTTTGGGGTGTCCGTGACACGGACCCGAACATTTTCGTAAAAGTCCGGGTTCGGGTTCAGTGTTCGGCGCTTTCTTGGCGCTTTTTGAAAGGCTGCTAAGCAGCCAATCAACAAGCGTCATACTACTTGCCCCAAGAGGCCATCACAGCCATGCCTACTATTGGCATGGCTGTGATTGGCCAGTGCAGCATGTGACCCAGCCTCTATATAAGCTTGGGTCACGTAGCGCTGCACGTCACTCTGCTGTTACAAGTGTAGGGAGAGGTTGCAGCTGTGACGTTAGGGCGAGATTAGGCAGTGATTAACTCCTCCAAAACACTTAAGACAGTGATCGATCTACAGCTGTGGATCATTGAACTGCTGCTATTCAATTGCTCACTGTTCTTAGGCTGCCCAGAGCGTTTTTCTGTCACTTTTTTCTGGGGTGATCGGCGGCCATTTTGTGGCTTGTGGTGCGCCAGCGCAAGCTGCCACCAAGTCCATTTAACCATCAATAGTGTGGTTATTTTTTGCTATATCCTACATCAGGGGCAAGCTGTCGCCAAGTCCATTTAACCATCAATAGTGTGGTTATTTTTTGTCTATATCCTACATCAAGGGCAAGCTGCCACCATGTCCATTTAACCATCAATAGTGTGGTTATTTTTTGTCTATATCCTACATCAGGGGCAAGCTGCCACCAAGTCCATTTAACCATCAATAGTGTGGTTATTTTTTGGCTGTATCCTACATCAGGGGCAAGCTGCCACCAAGTCCATTTAACCATCAATAGTGTGGTGATTTTTTGGCTATATCCTACATCAGGGGCAAGCTGCCACCAAGTCCATTTAACCATCAATTTATATTCAGCTAAATCTGTGGCTATTGCTGTAGCTGCTCAAGTTATTTTGTGTCCGTCAAAGCACAGTTTTTGTTCTGGGTTGAAATACAATTCCCAACCTAGCAATTTTCTAAATTAGTGGTTTCTGCTGTATCAGGCCTACTTTAAATCTATATAAACCTAAAAAGTCGTTACACAAACAACAATTGAATGCCCAGTATGTAAAAGTATATTTTATTTCATAATAGTAAGTAATACATAATAATAAAAATATAACAAATAACAAAAGAAATAATGAATTATAGAGAGTCAGTGGAAAAACTCCGGATGCCGCAGTCCCCCGGGCCTGTGTCTCTATAGCCCACCACAAGATGGATCACATGTAGGGCATGTATTGGATACACAATGTGGTGATGGGACAGAAAAGTAGGGAATAGAAATATACATCCAGTACGGTCATCTAGTCTGTAACCATCACCAAAATGTGTGGCCTGAGACGTATGGATCCTAATATGTCACAAATGTAGACATGGGCAAAAAATATATAAATATATCATAAATTGCCCATGTAGGGTACTGCAAGTGAAAGAGACCCCATGAATAGGATCAACTAAAAAGCTGTAAGCAGAGGGACTCAACCTGAAGTGTAAGATGAAAAAACACAGATCACAACATACCCTGAGACATGGTGGAGGGCAGAGACAGCAGGCACAGGACAGGCAAAGGACCCCGACGCGCGTTTCGCCTCAGCTTCGTCTTTCACTTGCAGTACCCTACATGGGCAATTTATGATATATTTATATATTTTTTGCCCATGTCTACATTTGTGACATATTAGGATCCATACGTCTCAGGCCACACATTTTGGTGATGGTTACAGACTAGATGACCGTACTGGATGTATATTTCTATTCCCTACTTTTCTGTCCCATCACCACATTGTGTATCCAATACATGCCCTACATGTGATCCATCTTGTGGTGGGCTATAGAGACACAGGCCCGGGGGACTGCGGCATCCGGAGTTTTTCCACTGACTCTCTATAATTCATTATTTCTTTTGTTATTTGTTATATTTTTATTATTATGTATTACTTACTATTATGAAATAAAATATACTTTTACATACTGGGCATTCAATTGTTGTTTGTGTAACGACTTTTTAGGTTTATATAGTTGGTTTTTTTGTTTGCCCTTGACTATGTACATATAGATGAGGCCTTCTTCTTGTTTGGTTCTACTTTAAATCTATCCCTAAAAGGGTATATTAGATTCAAGGTGCTGATAAGGTCATTCTCAATAACTTCACACACACGCTACTGTGCATATCCAAGTCTAATTCTGTCCGTAAACGTATACCTGTCACCCAGCGCCTAAATAATAGGCCTCAAATTTATATTCAGCTAAATCTGTGGCTATTGCTGTAGCTGCTCAAGTTATTTTGTGTCCGTAAAAGCGCATTTTTTTTTTCTGGGTTGAAATACAATTCCCAACCTAGCAATTTCCTAAATTAGTGGTTTCTGCTGTATCAGGCTTACTTTAAATCTATCCCTAAAAGGGTATATTAGATTCAAGGTGCTGATAGGGTCATTCTCAATAACTTCACACACACGCTACTGTGCATATCCAAGTCTAATTCTGTCCGTAAACGTATACCTGTCACCCAGCGCCTAAATAATAGGCCACAAATTTATATTCAGCTAAATCTGTGGCTATTGCTGTAGCTGCTCAAGTTATTTTGTGTCCGTCAAAGCACAGTTTTTGTTCTAGGTTGAAATACAATTCCCAACCTAGCAATTTTCTAAATTAGTGGTTTCTGCTGTATCAGGCCTACTTTAAATCTATCCCTAAAAGGGTATATTAGATTCAAGGTGATGATAGGGTCATTCTCAATAACTTCACACACACGCTACTGTGCATATCCAAGTCTAATTCTGTCCGTAAACGTATGCCTGTCACCCAGCGCCTAAATACTAGGCCTACAATTTATATTCAGCTAAATCTGTCGTTACTATTGTGCCTGTATTAGTGTAATACGGTACCTAAATAGATAGCCAGATAGTGTTAGGTGCCTGTAAAAAAAGGCCTGAATTTGAATTCAATACATTAGAAAAAATAATTTTTTTCTTATTGTGGTGAACGGTAACAATGAGGAAAACATCTAGTAAGGGACGCGGACGCGGACATGGTCGTGGTGGTGTTAGTGGACCCTCTGGTGCTGGGAGAGGACGTGGCCGTTCTGCCACAGCCACACGTCCTAGTGAACCAAATACCTCAGGTCCCAGTAGCCAGCAGAATTTACAGCAATATTTCGTGGGGCCCAATGCCGTTCTAAGGATGGTAAGGCCTGAGCAGGTACAGGCATTAGTCAATTGGGTGGCCGACAGTGGATCCAGCACGTTCACATTATCTCCCACCCAGTCTTCTGCAGAAAGCGCACAGATGGCGCATGAAAACCAAGCCCATCAGTCTGTCACATCACCCCCATGCATATCAGGGAAACTGTCTGAGCCTCAAGTTATGCAGCAGTCTTTTATGCTGTTTGAAGACTCTGCTGGCAGGGTTTCCCAAGGGCATCCACCTAGCCCTTCCCCAGGGGTGAAAGAGATAGAATGCACTAACGCACAACCACTTATTTTTCCTGATGATGAGGACATGGGAATACCACCTCAGCACGTCTCTGATGATGACAAAACACAGGTGCCAACTGCTGCGTCTTTCTGCAGTGTGCAGACTGAACAGGAGGTCAGAGAGGAAGACTGGGTGGAAGATGATGCAGGGGACGATGAGGTCCTAGACCCCACATGGAATTAAGGTCGTGCCACTGACTTTCAGAATTCGGAGGAAGAGGCAGTGATGAGACCGAGCCAACAGCTTAGCAAAAGAGGGAGCAGTGGGCAAAAGCAGAACACCCGCCGCCAAGAAAGTCCGTCTGCTACTGGCCACCGCCATCTGGAACCGAGCACCCCAAAGGCAGCTTCAAGGAGTTCCCTGGCATGGCACTTCTTCAAACAATGTGACAAGACCCGAGTGGTTTGCACGCTGTGCCATCAGAGCCTGAAGCGAGGCATTAACGTTCTGAACCTTAGTACAACCTGCATGACCAGGCACCTGCATGCAAAGCCTGAACTGCAGTGGAGTAAACACCTTAAAAACAAGGAACTCACTCAGGCTCCCCCTGCTACCTCTTCTGCTGCTGCCACCTCGGCCTCTTCCTCCGCCTCTGGAGGAACGTTGGCACCTGCCGCCCAGCAAACAGAGGATGTACCACCAACACCACCACCACCTCCGTCACCAAGCATCGCAACCATGTCACACGGCAGCGTTCAGCTCTCCATCTCACAAACATTTGAGAGAAAGCGTAAATTCCCACCTAGCCACCCTCGATACCTGGCCCTGAATGACAGCATTTCTAAACTACTGGCCTATGAAATGCTGTCATTCAGGCTGGTGGACACAGACAGCTTCAAACAGCTCATGTCGCTTGCTGTCCCACAGTATGTTATTCCCAGCCGGCACTACTTCTCCAAGAGAGCCGTGCCTTCCCTGCACAACCAAGTATCCGATAAAATCAAGTGTGCACAGCGCAACGCCATCTGTGGCAAGGTCCACCTAACCACAGATATGTGGACCAGTAAGCACGGCCAGGGACGCTATATCTCCCTAACTGCACACTGGGTAAATGTAGTGGCGGCTGGGCCCCAGGCGAAGAGCTGTTTGGCGCACGTCCTTCCGCCGCCAAGGATCGCAGGGCAACATTCTTTGCCTCCTGTCGCCTCCTCCTCCTACTCGGCTTCCTCCTCCTCTTCTTCCACCTGCTCATCCAGTCAGCCACACATCTTCACCAGCAACTTCAGCACAGCCTGGGGTAAACGTCAGCAGGCCATTCTGAAACTAATATGTTTGGGGGACAGGCCCCACACCGCACAGGAGTTGTGGTGGGGTATAGAACAACAGACCGACGAGTGGTTGCTGCCGGTGAGCCTCAAGCCCGGCCTGGTGGTGTGCGATAATGGGCGAAATCTCGTTGCAGCTCTGGGACTAGCCGGTTTGACGCACATCCCTTGCCTGGCGCATGTGCTGAATTTGGTGGTGCAGAAGTTCATTCACAACTACCCCGACATGTCAGAGCTGCTGCATAAAGTGCGGGCCGTCTGTTCGCGCTTCCAGCGTTCACATCCTGCCGCTGCTCGCCTGTCTGCGCTACAGTGTAACTTCGGCCTTCCCGCTCACCGCCTCATATGCGACGTGCCCACCAGGTGGAACTCCACCTTGCACATGCTGGACAGACTGTGCGAGCAGCAGCAGGCCATAGTGGAGTTTCAGCTGCAGCACGCACGGGTCAGTCGCACTGCGGAACAGCCCCACTTCACCACCAATGACTGGGCCTCCATGCGAGACCTGTGTGCCCTGTTGCGCTGTTTCGAGTACTCCACCAACATGGCCAGTGGCGATGACGCCGTTATCAGCGTTACAATACCACTTCTATGTCTCCTTGAGAAAACACTTAGGGCGATGATGGAAGAGGAGGTGGCCCAGGAGGAGGAGGAGGAGGAAGAGGGGTCATTTTTAGCACTTTCAGGCCAGTCTCTTCGAAGTGACTCAGAGGGAGGTTTTTTGCAACAGCAGAGGCCAGGTACAAATGTGGCCAGACAGGGCCCACTACTGGAGGACGAGGATGAGGAGGAGGAGGATGAGGATGAAGCATGTTCACAGCGGGGTGGCACCCAACGCAGCTCGGGCCCATCACTGGTGCGTGGCTGGGGGGAAACGCAGGACGATGACGATACGCCTCCCACAGAAAACAGCTTGTCCTTACCTCTGGGCAGCCTGGCACACATGAGCGACTACATGCTGCAGTGCCTGCACAACGACAGCAGAGTTGCCCACATTTTAACGTGTGCGTACTACTGCGTTGCCACCCTGCTGGATCCACAATACAAAGACAATGTGCCCACCTTACTTCCTGCACTGGAGCGTGATAGGAAGATGCGCGAGTACAAGCGCACGTTGGTAGACGCGCTACTGAGAGCATTCCCAAATGTCACAGGGGAACAAGTGGAAGCCCAAGGCGAAGGCAGAGGAGGAGCAAGATGTTGCCAACGCAGCTGTGTCACGACCAGCTCCTCTGAGGGCAGGGTTAGCATGGCAGAGATGTGGAAAAATTTTGTCACCACGCCACAGCTAACTGCACCACCACCTGATATGGAACGTGTTAGCAGGAGGCAACATTTCGCTAACATGGTGGAACAGTACGTGTGCACACCCCTCCACGTACTGACTGATGGTTCGGCCCCATTCAACTTCTGGGTCCATGCATTGTCCACGTGGCCAGAGCTGGCCTTTTATGCCTTGGAGGTGCTGGCCTGCCCGGCGGCCAGCGTTTTGTCTGAACATGTATTCAGCATGGCAGGGGGCGTCATTACAGACAAACGCAGCCGCCTGTCTACAGCCAATGTGGACAAGCTGACGTTCATAAAAATGAACCAGGCATGGATCCCACAGGACCTGTCCATCCCTTGTGCAGATTAGACATTAACTACCTCCCCTTAACCATATATTATTGTACTCCAGGGCACTTCCTCATTCAATCCTATTTTTATTTTCATTTTACCATTATATTGCAGGGCAACCCAAAGTTGAATGAACCTCTCCTCTGTCTGGGTGCCGGGGCCTAAAAATATCTGACAGTGGCCTGTTCCAGTGGTGAGTGACATGAAGCCTGATTCTCTGCTATGACATGAAGACTGATTCTCTGCTGAGTCGCTGACATGAAGCCTGAATCTCGGTTATGGGACCTCTCTCCTCTGTCTGGGTGCCGGGGCCTAAATTATATGACAATGGACTGTTCCAATGTTGGGTGACGTGAAGCATGATTCTCTGCTATGACATGAAGACTGATTCTCTGCTGACATGAAGCCAGATTCTCTGCTATGGGACCTCTCTCCTCTGTCTGGGTGCCTGGGCCTAAATATCTGACAATGGACTGTTCCAGTGGTGGGTGACGTGAAGCCTGATTCTCTGCTATGACATGAAGCCTGATTCTCTGCTATGACATGAAGACTGATTCTCTGCTGAGTCGCTGACATGAAGCCTGAATCTCTGTTATGGGACCTCTCTCCTCTGTCTGGGTGCCGGGGCCTAAATTATATGACAATGGACTGTTCCAAAGTTGGGTGACGTGAAGCCTGATTCTCTGCTATGACATAATGACTGATTCTCTGCTGACATGAAGCCTGAATCTTTGTTATGGGACCTCTCTCCTCTGTCTGGGTGCCGGGGCCTAAAAATATCTGACAGTGGCCTGTTCCAGTGGTGGGTAACATGAAGCCTGATTCTCTGCTATGACATGAAGACTGATTCTCTGCTGAGTCGCTGACATGAAGCCAGATTCTATGTTATGGGAACTCTCTCCTCTGTCTGGGTGCCGGGGCCTAAATTATATGACAATGGACTGTTCCAATGTTGGGTGACGTGAAGCATGATTCTCTGCTATGACATGAAGACTGATTCTCTGCTGACATGAAGCCAGATTCTCTGCTATGGGACCTCTCTCCTCTGCCTGGGTGCCTGGGCCTAAATATCTGACAATGGACTGTTCAAGTGGTGGGTGACGTGAAGCCTGATTCTCTGCTATGACATGAAGACTGATTCTCTGCTGACATGAAGCCAGATTCTCTGCTATGGGACCTCTCTCCTCTGCCTGGGTGCCTGGGCCTAAATATCTGACAATGGACTGTTCCAGTGGTGGGTGACGTGAAGCCTGATTCTCTGCTATGACATGAAGACTGATTCTCTGCTGACATGAAGCCAGATTCTCTGCTATGGGACCTCTCTCCTCTGCCTGGGTGCCTGGGCCTAAATATCTGACAATGGACTGTTCTCGTGGTGGGTGACGTGAAGCATGATTCTCTGCTATGACATGAAGACTGATTCTCTGCTGACATGAAGCCAGATTCTCTGCTATGGGATCTCTCTCCTCTGCCTAGGTGCCTGGGCCTAAATATCTGACAATGGACTGTACCAGTGGTGGGTGACGTGAAGCCTATTTCTCTGCTATGACATGAAGCCTGATTCTCTGCTATGACATGAAGACTGATTCTCTGCTGACATGAAGCCAGATTCTCTGCTATGGGACCTCTCTCCTCTGCCTGGGTGCCTGGGCCTAAATATCTGACAATGGACTGTTCTCGTGGTGGGTGACGTGAAGCATGATTCTCTGCTATGACATGAAGACTGATTCTCTGCTGACATGAAGCCAGATTCTCTGCTATGGGATCTCTCTCCTCTGCCTAGGTGCCTGGGCCTAAATATCTGACAATGGACTGTACCAGTGGTGGGTGACGTGAAGCCTATTTCTCTGCTATGACATGAAGCCTGATTCTGTGCTATGACATGAAGACTGATTCTCTGCTGACATGAAGCCAGATTCTATGTTATGGGACCTCTCTCCTCTGCCTGGGTGCCGGGGCCTAAATATCTGATAATGGACTGTACCAGTGGTGGGTGACATGAAGACTGATTCTCTGCTGACATGAAGCCAGATTCTCTGCTATGGGACCTCTCTCCTCTGCCTGGGTGCCTGGGCCTAAATATCTGACAATGGACTGTTCCAGTGGTGGGTGACGTGAAGCCTGATTCTCTGCTATGACATGAAGACTGATTCTCTGCTGACATGAAGCCAGATTCTCTGCTATGGGACCTCTCTCCTCTGCCTGGGTGCCTGGGCCTAAATATCTGACAATGGACTGTTCTCGTGGTGGGTGACGTGAAGCATGATTCTCTGCTATGACATGAAGACTGATTCTCTGCTGACATGAAGCCAGATTCTCTGCTATGGGATCTCTCTCCTCTGCCTAGGTGCCTGGGCCTAAATATCTGACAATGGACTGTACCAGTGGTGGGTGACGTGAAGCCTATTTCTCTGCTATGACGTGAAGCCTGATTCTCTGCTATGACATGAAGATTGATTCTCTGCTGACATGAAGCCTGATTCTCTGCTATGGGACCTCTCTCCAATTGATATTGGTTAATTTTTATTTATTTTATTTTTATTTTAAATCATTTCCCTATCCACATTTGTTTGCAGGGGATTTAACTACATTTTGCTGCCTTTTTCAGCCCTCTAGCCCTCTCCTGGGCTGTTTTACAGCCTTTTTAGTGCCGAAAAGTTCGGGTCCCCATTGACTTCAATGGGGTTCGGGTTCGGGGCGAAGTTCGGGTCAAATTCGGATCCCGAACCTGAACATTTCCGGGAAGTTCGGCCGAACTTCTCGAACCCGAACATCCAGGTGTTCGCTCAACTCTAATAGCAACCCATTCTTTCATAATCACATTTGTCAGAATTAGTGGGTTTTTGTTTGTCCACCCGCCTCTTGAGGATTGACCACAAGTTCTCAATGGGATTAAGATCTGGGGAGTTTCCAGGCCATGGACCCAAAATGTCAACGTTTTGGTCCCCGAGCCACATAGTTATCACTTTGGCCTTATGGCACGGTGCTCCATCGTGCTGGAAAATGCATTGTTCTTCACCAAACTGTTGTTGGATTGTTGGAAGGAGTTGCTGTTGGAGGGTGTTTTGGTACCATTCTTTATTCATGGCTGTGTTTTTGGGCAAAATTGTGAGTGAGCCCACTCCCTTGGATCAGAAGCAACCCCACACATGAATGGTCTCAGGATGCTTTACTGTTGGCATGACACAGGACTGATGGTAGCGCTCACCTTTTCTTCTCCGGACAAGCCTTTTTCCAGATGCCCCAAACAATCGGAAATAAGCTTAATCGGAGAATATGACTTTGCCCCAGTCCTCAGCAGTCCATTTACCATACTTTCTGCAGAAGATCAATCTGTCCTTGATGTTTTTTTTGGAGAGAAGTGTCTTCTTTGCTGCCCTTCTTGACACCAGGCCATCTTCCAAAAGTCTTCGCCTCACTGTGCGTGCAGATGCGCTCACACCTGCCTGCTGCCATTCCTGAGCAAGCTCTGCACTGGTGGCACTCCGATCCCACAGCTGAATCCTCTTTAGGAGATGATTCTGGCGCTTGCTGGACTTTCTTGGACGCCCTGAAGCCTTCTTAACAAGAATTGAACCTCTTTCCTTGAAGTTCTTGATGATCCTATAAATTGTTGATTGAGGTGCAATCTTAGTAGCCACAATATCCTTGCCTGTGAAGCCATTTTTATGCAACGCAATGATGGCTGCACGCGTTTCTTTGCAGGTCACCATGGTTAACAATGGAAGAACAATGATTTCAAGCATCACTCTCCTTTTAACATGTCAAGTCTGCCATTTTAACCCAATCAGCCTGACATAATGATCTCCAGCCATGTGCTCGTCAACATTCTCACCTGAGTTAACAAGACGATTACTGAAATGATCTCAGCAGGTCCTTTAATGACAGCAATGAAATGCAGTAGAAAGTTTTTTTGGGGATTAAGTTAATTTTCATGGCAAAGAAGGACTATGCAATTCATCTGATCACTCTTCATAACATTCTGGAGTATATGCAAATTGCTATTATAAAAAATTAAGCAGCAACTTTTCCAATTTTCAATATTTATGTAATTCTCAAAACTTTTGACCACGACTGTACAATCTAGGCCTCAAAAGCTAAGGAAGAGGGATGGTGACCTCCTAGTAATCCCTAGGCCTTTCCCTAACTCCTGCCAGAATGAGCAGATCCTGTCCCGTGACCCCCCATGTCGGCGATCGCGGCAAACCGCAGGTCAATTCAGACCTGCGGTTTGCTGCGATTTCTGCAGTTTCTGATCCCCGCGGTCCCTGACCGCGGGGATCAGAAACTTTAGTATTCCTAAAATATATCTGTATCCCCCCCCCCCCCTGCACCCCTGAGTGATTTTAGCCCAGTGGGAGATGCAGGGGGAGGGTTGCGGGCGGTGCGTGTGGTTCCGGGAGGCAGGCGGTGTGGCAGGCGGGATCGCGATCCCCCGCCCGCCTCCCCTTGAATAATCGTTGGCGTCTAGTGGGTATACCAGGGTGCCAGCACATTGCTGACACCCTGGTATAAACGGCTGACATCTGCGATGCGATGTCAGCCATTTAACCCTTTCCATACCGCGGTCCGGTATGTTTAGCACCATGGACAGCAGGATGCCTGAGACGGCGTCCTGTTGCCACGTGAACCTTCCCCGTATGCTCAGTAGTGGTCAGAACTGTGCAGACGGGGAAGGGTAAGGACGGGGCTGTCGGGGGGCTGTCTGGGGGCTCCCTCCCTATCCCATCGTGGGGGCTGCTGTGCCTTTGCAGCCCCCCGATGGAGAGGGAGAGAGCCCCCAGACAGCCCCCCGACAGCACCGTCCTTACCCTTCCCCGTCTGCGCAGTTCTGACCACTACTGAGCAGACGGGGAAGGTTCACATGGCAACAGGAGTCCATCTCAGACATCCTGCTCTCCATGGTGCTGAACAGATCTGTGCTAAAAGGCATACATCTGTTCAGACAAAGTGTAAAATACAGTACAGTACAATATATATTGTACTGTACTGTATTATACAGACATCAGACCCACTGGATCTTCAAGAACCAAGTGGGTCTGGGTCAAAAATAAAGTAAAAATCAAAAAACAAATTAATCACTGATTAAAAATGAAAATAATAAAATTCCCTACACATGTTTGGTATCGCCGCGTCCATAACGACCTGATCTATAAAACGGTCATGTTACTTTACCAGAACGGTGAACTCCTTAAAAATAAAAAATAAAAAACTATGATGAAATTGAAATTTTGCCCACCTTACTTCCCAAAAAAGGTAATAAAAGTGATCAAAAAAGTTGTATGTACGCCAAAATCAAACCATCATCTCATCCTGGAAAAATCATACCCTACCCAAGATAATCGCCTCAAAACTGAAAAAACGATGGCTCTTAGACTATGGAAATACTAAAACATGATTTTTTTTGTTTCAAAAATGAAATCATTGTGTAAAACTTACATAAATAAAAAAAAAGTATACATATTAGGTATCGCCGCATCCGTATCGACCGGCTCTATAAAAATATCACATGACCTAACCCCTCAGGTGACCACCGTAAAAAAATTAAAATAAAAACGGTGTAAAAAAAGCAATTTTTTGTCATCTTACGTCACAAAAAGTGTAATAGCAAGCAATCAAAAAGTCATATGCACCCCAAAATAGTGCCAATCAAACCGTCATCTCATCCCGCAAAAAATTAGATCCTACTTAAGATAATCGCCCAAAAACTGAAAAAACTATGGCTCTTAGACTATGGAGACACTAAAACTTTTTTTGTTTCAAAAATTAATTCATTGTGTAAAACTTACATAAATAAAAAAAATTGTATACATATTAGGTATCGCTGCGTCCGTGACAGCCTGCTCTATAAAATTACCACATGATCTAACCTGTCAGATGAATGTTGTAAATAACAAAAAAAAACGGTGCCAAAAAAGCTATTTCTTGTTACCTTGCCGCACAAAAAGTGTAATATAGAGCAACCAAAAATCATATGTACCCTAAACTAGTACCAACAAAACTGCCACCCTATCCCGTAGTTTCTAAAATGGGGTCACTTTTTTGGAGTTTCTACTCTAGGGGTGCATCAGGGGGGCTTCAAATGGGACATGGTGTCAAAAAAACCAGTCCAGCAAAACCTGCCTTCCAAAAATCGTATGGCATTCCTTTCCTTCTGCGCCCTGCCGTATGCCCGTACAGCAGTTTACGACCACATATGGGGTGTTTCTGTAAACTACAGAATCAGGGCCATAAATAATGAGTTTTGTTTGGCTGTTAACCCTTGCTTTGTAACTGGAAAAAAAATATTAAAATGGAAAATCTGCCAAAAAAGTGAAATTTTGAAATTGTATCTCTATTTTCCATTAAATCTTGTGCAACACCTAAAGGGTTAACAAAGTTTGTAAAATCAGTTTTGAATACCTTGAGGGGTGTAGTTTCTTAGATGGGGTCACTTTTATGGAGTTTCTACTCTAGGAGTGCATCAGGGGGGCTTCAAATGCAACATGGTGTCAAAAAAAAACAGTCCAGCAAAATCTGCCTTCCAAAAACCGTATGGCATTTCTTTCCTTCTGCGCCCTGCCGTGTGCCCGTACAGTAGTTTACGACCACATATGGGGTGTTTCTGTAAACTACAGAATCAGGGCCATAAATAATGAGTTTTGTTTGGCTGTTAACCCTTGCTTTGTAACTGGAAAAAAAATATTAAAATGGAAAATCTGCCCAAAAAGTGAAATTTTTAAATTGTATCTCTATTTTCCATTAAATCTTGTGCAACACCTAAAGGGTTAACAAAGTTTGTAAAATCAGTTTTGAATACCTTGAGGGGTGTAGTTTCTTAGATGGGGTCACTTTTATGGAGTTTCTACTCTAGGGTTGCATCAGGGGGGCTTCAAATGGGACATGGTGTCAAAAAACCAGTCCACCAAAACCTGCCTTCCAAAAACCATATGGCGCACCTTTCACTCTACGCCCCGCTCTGTGGCCGTACAGTAGTTTACGGCCACATATGGGGTGTTTCTGTAAACGGCAGAGTCAGGGCAATAAAGATACAGTCTTGTTTGGCTGTTAACCCTTGCTTTGTAAGTGGAAAAAATGGGTTAAAATGGAAAATTAGGCAAAAAAATTCAATTCTCAAATTTCATCCCCGTTTGCCAATTACTATTGTGCAATACCTAAAGGGTTAACGAAGTTTGTAAAATCAGTTTTGAATACCTTGAGGGTGTAGTTTATAGAATGGGGTCATTTTTGGGTGGTTTCTATTATGTAAGCCTCGCAAAGTGACTTCAGAGCTGTAGTGGTCCCTAAAAATTGTTTTTTTGTAAATTTCTGAAAAATTTCAAGATTTGCTTCTAAACTTCTAAGCCTTGTAACATCCCCAAAAACTAAAATATCATTCCCAAAATAATTCAAACATGAAGTAGACATATGGGGAATGTAAAGTCATCACAATTTTTTGGGGTATTACTATGTATTACAGAAGTAGAGAAACTGAAACTTTGAAATTTGCTAATTTTTCAAAATTTTTGTTAAATTAGGTATTTTATGGAGCAAAAAAAAAAATTGTTTTACTTCATTTTACCAGTGTCATGAAGTACAATATGTGACGAAAAAACTATCTCAGAACGGCCTGGATAAGTCAAAGCATTTTAAAGTTATCAGCACTTAAAGTGACACTGGTCAGATTTGCAAAAAATTGCCTGGTCCTAAGGTTTAATAAGGCTGTGTCCTTAAGGGGTTAACGCAAAACGGGTGATGGGACGTATATTTTCTTTTTCTACAGCATGTAAATGGCTGTAGTACAATGTAACTTCACCACTGAGCGGCAATTAAGACAAATATATATATATATATATATATATATACACTGCTCAAAAAAATAAAGGGAACACAAAAATAACACATCCTAGATCTGAATTAATTAAATATTCTTCTGAAATACTTTGTTCTTTACATAGTTGAATGTGCTGACAACAAAATCACAAAAAAAAAAAAAAAAAAAATGGAAATCAAATTTTTCAACCCATGGAGGTCAGGATTTGGAGTCACACTCAAAATTAAAGTGGAAAAACACACTACAGGCTGATCCAACTTTGATGTAATGTGTTTAAAACAAGTCAAAATGAGGCTCAGTAGTGTGTGTGGCCTCCACGTGCCTGTATGACCTCCCTACATCGCCTGTGCATGCTCCTGATGAGGTGGCGGACGGTCTCCTGAGTGTTCTCCTCCCAGACCTGGACTAAAGCATCTGCCAACTCCTGGACAGTCTGTGGTGCAACGTGACGTTGGTGGATAGAGCGAGACATGATGTCCCAGATGTGCTCAATTGGATTCAGGTCTGGGGAACGGGTGGGCCAGTCCATAGCATCAATGCCTTCGTCTTGCAGGAACTGCTGACACATTCCAGCCACATGAGGTCTAGCATTGTCTTGCATTAGGAGGAACCCAGGGCCAACCGCACCAGCATATGGTCTCACAAGGGGTCTGAGGATCTCATCTTGGTATCTAATGGCAGTCAGGCTACCTCTGGCGAGCACATGGAGGGCTGTGCGGCCCTCCAAAGAAATGCCACCCCACACCATTACTGACTGAATGCCAAACCGGTCATGCTGGAGGATGTTGCAGGAAGCAGAACGTTCTCCACGGCGTCTCCAGACTCTGTCACGTCTGTCACATGTGCTCAGTGTGAACCTGCTTTCATCTGTGAAGAGCACAGGGCGCCAGTGGCGAATTTGCCAATCTTGGTGTTCTCTGGCAAATGCCAAACGTCCTGCACAGTGTTGGGCTGTAAGCCCAACCCCCACCTGTGGACGTCGGGCCCTCATATCACCCTCATGGAGTCTGTTTCTGACCATTTGAGCAGACACATGCACATTTGTGGCCTGCTGGAGGTCATTTTTCAGGGCTCTGGCAGTGCTCCTCCTGTTCCTCCTTGCACAAAGGCGGAGGTAGTGGTCCTGCTGCTGGGTTGTTGCCCTCCTACGGCCTCCTCCACGTCTCCTGTTGTACTGGCCTGTCTTCCGGTAGCGCCTCCATGCTCTGGACACTACGCTGACAGACACAGCAAACCTTCTTGCCACAGCTCGCATTGATGTGCCATCCTGGATAAGCTGCACTACCTGAGCCACTTGTGTGGGTTGTAGACTCCGTTTCATGCTACCACTAGAGTGAAAGCACCGCCAGCATTCAAAAGTGACCAAAACATCAGCCAGGAAACATAGGAACTGAGATGTGGTCTGTGGTCAGCACCTGCAGAACCACTCCTTTATTGGGGGTGTCTTGCTAATTGCCTATAATTTCCACCTGTTGTCTATCCCATTTGCACAACAGCATGTTAAATTGATTGTCACTCAGTGTTGCTTCCTAAGTGGACAGTTTGATTTCACAGAAGTGTGATTGACTTGGAGTTACATTGTGTTGTTTAAGTGTTTCCTTTATTTTTTTGAGCAGTGTATATATATATATATATATATATATATATATATACACTGCTCAAAAAAATAAAGGGAACACAAAAATAACACATCCTAGATCTGAGTTAATTAAATATTCTTCTTAAATACTTTGTTCTTTACATAGTTAAATGTGCTGACAACAAAATCACACAAATTTTTTTAAATTGAAATCAAATTTTT
Source organism: Bufo bufo (assembly GCF_905171765.1). Classification (NCBI taxonomy): domain Eukaryota; kingdom Metazoa; phylum Chordata; class Amphibia; order Anura; family Bufonidae; genus Bufo; species Bufo bufo. Next base: position 262,774,434 of record NC_053394.1, read on the forward strand.
CAACCCATCGAGGTCTGGATTTGGAGTCACACTCAAAATTAAAGTGGAAAAACACACTACAGGCTGATCCAACTTTGATGTAATGTCCTTAAAACAAGTCAAAATGAGGCTCAGTAGTGTGTGTGGCCTCCACGTGCCTGTGTGACCTCCCTACAATGCCTTTGCATGCTCCTGATGAGGTGGCGGACGGTCTCCTGAGGGATCTCCTCCCAGACCTGGACTAAAGCATCTGCCAACTCCTGGACAGTCTGTGGTGCAACGTGACGTTGGTGGATAGAGCAAGACATGATGTCCCAGATGTGCTCAATTGGATTCAGGTCTGGGGAACGGGCGGGCCAGTCCATAGCATCAATGCCTTTGTCTTGCAGGAACTGCTGACACACTCCAGCCACATGAGGTCTAGCATTGTCTTGCATTAGGAGGAACCCCGGGCCAACCGCACCAGCATATGGTCTCACAAGGGGTCTGAGGATCTCATCTCGGTACCTAATGGCAGTCAGGCTACCTCTGGCGAGCACATGGAGGGCTGTGCGGCCCTCCAAAGAAATGCCACCCCACACCATTACTGACCCAATGCCAAACCGGTCATGCTGGAGGATGTTGCAGGCAGCAGAACGTTCTCCACGGCGTCTCCAGACTCTGTCACGTCTGTCACATGTGCTCAGTGTGAACCTGCTTTCATCTGTGAAGAGCACAGGGCGCCAGTGGCGAATTTGCCAATCTTGGTGTTCTCTGGCAAATGCCAAACGTCCTGCATGGTGTTGGGTTGAAAGCACAACCCCCACCTGTGGACGTCGGGGCCTCATATCACCCTCATGGAGTCTGTTTCTGACCGTTTGAGCAGACACATGCACATTTGTCGCCTGTTGGAGGTCATTTTGCAGGGCTCTGGCAGTGCTCCTCCTGTTCCTCCTTGCACAAAGGCGGAGGTAGCGGTCCTGCTGCTGGGTTGTTGCCCTCCTACGGCCTCCTCCACGTCTCCTGATGTACTGGCCTGTCTCCTGGTAGCGCCTCCATGCTCTGGACACTACGCTGGCAGACACAGCAAACCTTCTTGCCACAGCTCGCATTGATGTGCCATCCTGGATAAGCTGCACTACCTGAGCCACTTGTGTGGGTTGTAGACTCCGTCTCATGCTACCACTAGAGTGAAAGCACCGCCAGCATTCAAAAGTGACCAAAACATCAGCCAGGAAGCATAGGAACTGAGATGTGGTCTGTGTTCACCACCTGCAAAACCACTCCTTTATTGGGGGTGTCTTGCTAATTGCCTATAATTTCCACCTGTTTTCTACCCCATTTGCAAAACAGTATGTGAAATTGATTGTCACTCAGTGTTGCTTCCTAAGTGGACAGTTTGATTTCACAGAAGTGTGATTGACTTGGAGTTACAATGTGTTGTTTAAGTGTTCCCTTTATTTTTTTGAGCAGTGTATAATATATATATATTTTTTTAATCTGATTAATAAACTAAAGAAATAAATATATCACCAGTCCGCAATAATGCTATGCAGCAGGTCCGAAAAGTGATGTGGGTTCAATCACGTTATAAACAGGTACAATATATGGGGTTCGGACCGCGCTTCTGGTCCAGGTCAGTGTGCAAGTTCTTAGTCCTTCTTACTTCCTCGTTTACAAAGAGAGCCTGAGGGCTGCAAATATCCCTCAAGTAGATATCCTGCAACCAATGGAATTATAATAGTGTGAGTCCGTATGTAACAGTAACCTGCATTGCACTGATTATACTCACACAATGCGTATCACACAAGGCGTAAATGTAATCCCTCCGTGGTAAGTTGCTCTTGTTCTGTCGGAACAGCCACGTTTCCATACAATCTGGTTAGATTCCCACACGGACTCAAATGATGTATACCTCAGACAAATCTATATTTCTTTTCTTCAGATTCCTGAAAGTATTCTGTGGACAAGAATGGCTTCTTCAAGGTGGCCTGCACAAACGTTGAGTTCCTGGATGTGGTGTTTCAGGTGGATTCAGGGGACAGATCACAACCAATCAGTGGGGCAATTCCTGCGTGCTCGCAGGATTTTCTCTTCTGATGATATGTTTGAGTTTCAGGTGGAGTACCTCAGAGAAAGGTTTGAACAAAGGGGTTATGGCAAACGTTGCATTGAGAGATCCTTCCAAATAGCTAGGTCATCAAGGAGAAGAGATCTTCTCCTGATTCTCCAGCATCAAGAAACAGCGGCAATGTGACATCGGCGGCCAGTGGAAAGCCTCAGAGAACCCCGCAGCGTGCGGCTGCAAAGCCGCAGGGAACAGGTGACAGCCCCGCTCAGACTGCGGGCAGGAGAGGAGCAGCAACCAGGAGCATCAGAGATCCACTGCAGGAATCCCTGTGTGATTCCAGCAATGCACCGGGCGGGGTCAGGAGAGGTCCTGGGAGGAAAACAAGCCTAGAACCCCACAGTATGCAGTATCGCACCCTATAGTATACAGCAACCCACAGTATGCAGTATAGCACCCTATAGTATACAGCACCACACAGTATGCAGTATAGCACCCCACACTTTACAGTACCCCACAGTATATAGTAGAGCAGTATTGCAGTCCACAGTATACAGCACCCCACAGTATACAACACCTCACAGTATACAGTAGAGCAGTATAGCACCTCACCGTATACAGCACCCCAAACTATACACGATACAGCACCCCACACTATACAGCCCCCCACACTATACAGTACAGCAGTATAGCACTCCACACTATACAGCACCCACAGTATACAGTATACAGCCCCCCACAGTATACAGTACAGCAGTATAGCACTCCACAATATACAGCACCCACAGTATACAGTATACAGCCCCCAACACTATACAGCCCCCCACACTATACAGGCCCCCACACTTTACAGGCCCCCCTCACTATACAGGCCCCTCCCACACTATACAGGCCCCCCCCACACTATACAGGCCCCCCCACAGTATACAGCCCCCCACACAGTATACCGCCCCCCACACACAGTATACAGCCCCCCCCACACAGTATACAGCCCCCCCCACACAGTATACAGCCCCCCACACAGTTTACAGCCCCCCACGCAGTATACAGCTCCCCCCCACACAGTATACAGACCCCCACAGTATACAGGCCCCCACAGTATACAGGCCCCCACAGTATACAGGCCCCCCACACTATACAGACCCCCCCACACTATACAGGCCCCCCACACTATACAGGCCCCCCACACTATACAGGCTCCCCACACTATACAGGCTCTCCACACTATACAGGCTCCCTACACTATACAGGCTCTCCACACTATACAGGCTCCCCACACTATACAGCCCCCCTCCACAGTATACAGCCCCCCCACAGTATACAGCCCCCCACAGTATACAGCCCCCCCCACAGTATACAGGCCCCCCACAGTATACAGCCCCACACAGTATACAGCACCCCACAATACAGTAGTTTACAGTATATTAGCATAACAGCCCCTGTCACCTTTTTCTGATGTTATCTTCACAAAAAAAGCTCCACAGTTAAGGCAAACTTCTGCCACAACACTACTGGTAGACAGGACCTTGATGACCTCATAGCCATGTGACCAGTAATATTGCTAGGTTACTGGTCACATGGTGATGATGTCATCTAAGGTCCTAGATCACAGCTAAGGTCCTAGATCACAGCTGACAGCCTGACACCCGGGGCAGTGGCTAGCAGGACTCAAGAGGCAGCTGCCTTGGGCCCCCCAGGAGCAACTGTAAAACAATTTTTTTCTCTGTAATATAATTGCAGTTGCCTGCCAGTGTGTGTCAGGCCCACAGAGTGTACTGTGCCCACTGCCAGTGCCCACCACTGATATCTGGTGGCACAGTAGCTTGCAGTTAAAACATTAAAACAATTTTTTCTCAGTAATATAATTGCAGTTGCCTGCCAGTGAGTGTCAGGCCCACAGAGTGTACTGTGCCCACTGCCAGTGCCCACCACTCATATCTGGTGGCACAGTAGCTTGCAGTTAAAACAGTAAAATAATTATTTCTCAGTAATATAATTGCAGTTGCCTGCCAGTGTGTGTCAGGCCCACAGAGTGTACTGTGCCCACTGCCAGTGCCCACCACTCATATCTGGTGGCACAGTAGCTTGCAGTTAAAACAGTAAAACATTTTTTTTCTCTGTAATATAATTGCAGTTGCCTGCCAGTGTGTGTCAGGCCCACAGAGTGTACTGTGCCCACTGCCAGTGCCCACCACTCATATCTGGTGGCACAGTAGCTTGCAGTTAAAACAGTAAAAAAAAAAATTCTGTAATATAATTGCAGTTGCCTGCCAGTGTGTGTCAGGCCCACAGAGTGTACTGTGCCCACTGCCAGTGCCCACCACTCATATCTGGTGGCACAGTAGCTTGCAGTTAAAACAGTAAAACAATTTTTTTCTCTGTAATATAATTGCAGTTGCCTGCCAGTGTGTGTCAGGCCCACATAGTGTACTGTGCCCACTGCCAGTGCCCACCACTGATATCTGGTGGCACAGTAGCTTGCAGTTAAAACATAAAAAAAAAAATTCTCTGTAATATACACTCACCTAAAGAATTATTAGGAACACCATACTAATACGGTGTTGGACCCCCTTTTGCCTTCAGAACTGCCTTAATTCTACTTGGCATTGATTCAACATGGTGCTGATAGCATTCTTTAGAAATGTTGGCCCATATTGATAGGATAGCATCTTGCAGTTGATGGAGATTTGAGGGATGCACATCCAGGGCACGAAGCTCCCGTTCCACCACATCCCAAAGATGCTCTATTGGGTTGATATCTGGTGACTGTGGGGGCCATTTTAGTACAGTGAACTCATTGTCATGTTCAAGAAACCAATTTGAAATAATTCGAGCTTTGTCACATGGTGATTTATCCTGCTGGAAGTAGCCATCAGAGGATGGATACATGTTCTCATTCTGTTTACGCCAAATTCGGACTCTACCATTTGAATGTCTCAACAGAAATCGAGACTCATCAGACCAGGCAACATTTTTCCAGTCTTCAACAGTACAATTTTGGTGAGCTCGTGCAAATTGTAGCCTCTTTTTCCTATTTGTAGTGGAGATGAGTGGTACCCAGTGGGGTCTTCTGCTGTTGTAGCCCATCCGCCTCAAAGTTGTGCGTGTTGTGGCTTCACAAATGTTTTGCTGCATACCTCGGTTGTAACGAGTGGTTATTTCAGTCAACGTTGCTCTTCTATCAGCTTGAATCAGTCGGCCCATTCTCCTCTGACCTCTAGCATCCACAAGGCATTTTTCCCCACAGGACTGCCGCATACTGGATGTTTTTCCCTTTTCACACCATTCTTTGTAAACCCTAGAAATGGTTTTGCGTGAAAATCCCAGTAACTGAGTGAAATACTCAGACAGGCCTGTCTGGCACCAACAACCATGCCACGCTCAAAATTGCTTAAATCACCTTTCTTTCCCATTCTGACATTCAGTTTGGAGTTCAGGAGATTGTCTTGACCAGGACCACACCCCTGAATGCATTGAAGCAACTGCCATGTGATTGGTTGACTAGATAATTGCATTAATGAGAAATAGAACAGGTGTTCCTAATAATTCTTTAGGTGAGTGTAATTGCAGTTGCCTGCCAGTGTGTGTCAGGCCCACAGAGTGTACTGTGCCCACTGCCAGTGCCCACCACTCATATCTGGTGGCACAGTAGCTTGCAGTAAAAACAGTAAAATAATTATTTCTCAGTAATATAATTGCAGTTGCCTGCCAGTGTGTGTCAGGCCCACAGAGTGTACTGTGCCCACTGCCAGTGCCCACCACTCATATCTGGTGGCACAGTAGCTTGCAGTTAAAACAGTAAAACATTTTTTTCTCTGTAATATAATTGCAGTTGCCTGCCAGTGTGTGTCAGGCCCACAGAGTGTACTGTGCCCACTGCCAGGGCCCACCACTCATATCTGGTGGCACAGTAGCTTGCAGTTAAAACAGTAAAACCTTTTTTTCTCTGTAATATAATTGCAGTTGCCTGCCAGTGTGTGTCAGGCCCACAGAGTGTACTGTGCCCACTGCCAGTGCCCAACACTCATATCTGGTGGCACAGTAGCTTGCAATTAAAACAGTAAAACATTTTTTTCTCTGTAATATAATTGCAGTTGCCTGCCAGTGTGTGTCAGGCCCACAGAGTGTACTGTGCCCACTGCCAGTGCCCAACACTGATATCTGGTGGCACAGTAGCTTGCAGTTAAAACAGTAAACCAATTTTTTCTCTGTAATATAATTGCAGTTGCCTGCCAGTGTGTGTCAGGCCCACAGAGTGTACTGTGCCCACTGCCAGTGCCCACCACTCATATCTGGTGGCACAGTAGCTTGCAGTTAAAGCAGTTAAACAATTTTTTCTCTGTAATATAATTGCAGTTGCCTGCCAGTGTGTGTCAGGCCCACAGAGTGTACTGTGCCCACTGCCAGTGCCCACCACTCATATCTGGTGGCACAGTAGCTTGCAGTTAAAACAGTAAAAAAAAAATATCTGTAATATAATTGCAGTTGCCTGCCAGTGTGTGTCAGGCCCACAGAGTGTACTGTGCCCACTGCCCATCACTCATATAGGGTGGCAGAGTACCTTGCACGCATAGTACCACTAATCTAAAAAAAAATGACAGGCAGAGGCAGGCCACCCACAGGGGCCGTCGTGGTCGTGGTGCTGAGATTTCCTTTGGCCCTAGAATAATGCCCAGTTTTCAGAGGCCACGTACCCTGAACTCGAAAAGTTCTGAGGACATAGTTGACTGGCTAACACAGGACACCCAATCTTCTACAGCTTCCGCTCGGAACCTTGACGCACCATCCTCCTCCAGCTCAGCTTCGGGCACCTCTCAAGTTACCACTCGCCCGCCTGCCGCCACGACCAACACTAGCACCACACCCGCTTCACTTGATCTGTCAGAGGAGTTATTTACACATCAGTAGGAAGAAATGAGTAATACTCAACCATTATTGCCAGAGGATGTAGATAACAGGGATATGTCTCAGTCAGGCAGCATTACACACATGGACGTACAGTGTGAGGATGATGATGTTGTACCCGCTGCTGCTTCCTTTGCTGAGTTGTCAGATACAAGTAAAGCGGTTGATGATGACGATGTGTCCGTGGAGGTCACGTGGGTGCCCGCTCGAAGAGAAGAAGAACAGGGGGAAAGTTCAGATGGGGAGACAGAGAGGAGGAGGAGACGAGTTGGAAGCAGGGGGAGGTCGTCGCAAGGAGCTAGTGGCACAGTCAAACAGCATGTATCAGCACCCGGGGTCAGCCAGACAGCACGCCAATCAACGCATGCTGTTGCCACCACCAGAATGCCGTCATTGCAAAGCTTAACAGTATGGCTTTTTTTTGTGTGTCTGCCTCTGATAACAGCGATGCCATTTGCAACCTGTGCCAATAGAAACTGAGTCGTGGGAAGTCCAACACCCACCTAGGTATAACTGCTTTGCGAAGGTACATGATCTCACATCACAAACGCCTATGGGATCAACACATTATGAGTACAAGCAACACAGAAACTCAAAGCCACCATCCTCCTCCTGGTCCAGCATCTTCAGCCACGTCAACCACTGCTTTCCTCCTTGCCCCCTCTCAACCACCTGCCACCCCGCCCCTCTCACCTTCAGCAGTTCCTGCTCATCTGCCCACAGTCAGGTGTCTGTCAAGGAAATGCTTGAGCGGAAGAAGCCAATGTCACAGAGTCACCCCCTTGCCCGATGTCTGACAGCTGCCTTGTCGGAACTCTTAGCCCGCCAGCTTTTACCATACAAGCTGGTGGAGTCTGAGGCCTTCAAAAAATTTGTAGCTATTGGGACACCGCAGTGGAAGGTACCCGGCTGAATTTTTTTTTCACAAAAGGCAATCCCCAACCTGTACTCTAGTGTGGAAAAGGAAGTTATGGCATGTCTGGCACACAGTGTTGGGGCAAGGGTCCATCTGACCACTGATACCTGGTCTGCAAAGCATGGACAGGGCAGGTATATCACGTACACTGCACATTGGGTAAACCTGCTGATGGCTCCCAAGCATGGAATGCGTGGCTCTGCAGAGGAGTTGGTGACACTGCCGCGACTTGCAGGCAGGCCTGCTGCCACCTCCTCTACTCCTCCTACTCCATCCTCTTCGCTAACCTCCTCGGCTGAGTCCTCTTCTGCTGCTGCGTCTTTCTCCACATCAAATGCACCCCCCCCCCCCAGCTCCCCAGAGGCTATTCCACATCCCGGATACAACAGTGTCACGCCGTCTTGGGGTTGACTTGCCTGAAAGCAGAGAGTCACACCGGACCAGCGCTCCTGTCCGCCCTGAACGCACAGGTGGATCAGTGGCTGACCCCGCACCAACTGGAGATCGGCAAAGTGGTGTGTGACAACGGAAGCAATTTGTTGGTGGCATTGAATTTGGCCAAGTTGACACATGTGCCGTGCATGGCACATGTGTGTAATCTGATCGTACAATGCTTTGTGCATAAGTTCCCAGGCTTACAGGACGTCCTCAAGCAGGCCAGGAAGGTGTGTGGTCATTTCAGGCATTCCTACACGGCCATGGCGCACTTTTCAGATATTCAGCGTCGAAGCAACATGCCAGTGAGGCGCTTGATTTGCGACAGCCTGACACGTTGGAATTCAACACTCCTAATGTTCGACCGCCTGCTCCAACAAGAAAAAGCCGTCAACGAGTATTTGTATGACCGGGGTGCTAGGACAGCCTCTTCGGAGCTGGGTATATTTTTGCCACATTACTGGACGCTCATGCGCATAGCCTGTAGGCTCATGCGTCCTTTCGAGGAGGTGACAAACCTAGTCAGTCGCACCGAAGGCACCATCAGCGACATCATCCCATTTGTTTTCTTCCTGGAGCGTGCCCTGTGAAGAGTGCTGGATCAGGCCGTAGATGAGCGTGAAGAGGAAGAGTTGTGGTCACCATCACCACCAGAAACAGCCTTATCAGCATCTCTTGCTCGACCTGCGGCAACGCTGGAAGAGGAGTCTGAGGAAGAGGAGTCAGAGGAGGAATGTGGCTTTGAGGAGGAGGAAGACCAACCACAGCAGGCATCCAAGGGTGCTCGTTGTCACCTATCTGGTACCCGTGGTGTAGTACGTGGCTGGGGGGAAGAACAGACCTTCAATGAGATCAGTGAGGACGAGGAACGGGACATGAGTAGCTCGGCATCCAACCTTGTGCAAATGGGGTCTTTCATGCTGTCATGCCTGTTGAGGGACCCTCGTATAAAAGCGCTGAAGGAGAACGACCTGTACTGGGTGGCCACGCTACTAGACCCCCGGTATAAGCAGAAAGTGGCTGAAATGTTACCGAATTACTGGAAGTTGGAAAGGATGCAGCAGTTCCAAATCAAGTTAAAAAGTATGCTTTACACTGCGTATAAGGGTGATGTCACAGCACAACGGGAATCTAACAGGGGAAGACGTGAAAGTAATCCTCCTCTTACCACGACCACGCCGGCAAGGACAGGACACTTTACAGATGTGTTGTTGATGGAGGACATGCAGAGCTTTTTAAGTCCTACGCATCGCTACAGCCCTTCGGGGTCCACCACTCGACCGACAGGTAGCAGACTACCTCGCCTTAAATGAAGATATCGACATTCTGAGGAGTGATGAACCCCTTGACTACTGGGTGTGCAGAGGGGGATCCATGGCAAAACTCCCATGGAAAATTACGTAGTTGACGCAGAGTCAGGTTTTAATCCATAAAGGGCACAAATCACCAAACATTCCTAAATTGTTTGGAATAACGTGTGACCTGTGGCCTGAGCTATCCCAATTTGTGATAGATCTTCTGGCCTGCCCCGCTTCAAGTGTCCTGTCAGAAAGGACCTTCAGCGCAGCAGGAGGTATTGTCACTGAGAAGAGAAGTCGCCTAGGTCAAAAAAGTCTAGATTACCTCACCTTTATTAACCACCTCAGCCCCCAGTGCTTAAACACCCTGAAAGACCAGGCCACTTTTTACACTTCTGACCTACCCTACTTTCACCGTTTATTGCTCGGTCATGCAACTTACCACCCAAATGAATTTTACCTCCTTTTCTTCTCACTAATAGAGCTTTCATTTGGTGGTATTTCATTGCTGCTGACATTTTTACTTTTTTTGTTATTAATCGAAATTTAACGATTTTTTTTGCAAAAAAATGACATTTTTCACTTTCAGTTGTAAAATTTTGCAAAAAAAACGAGATCCATATATAAATTTTGCTCTAAACTTATTGTTCTACATGTCTTTGATGAAAAAAAAATGTTTGGGTAAAAAAAAAATGGTTTGGGTAAAAGTTATAGCGTTTACAAACTATGGTACAAAAATGTGAATTTCCGCTTTTTGAAGCAGCTCTGACTTTCTGAGCACCTGTCATGTTTCCTGAGGTTCTACAATGCCCAGACAGTACAAACACCCCACAAATGACCCCATTTCGGAAAGTAGACACCCCACAAGTGACCCCATTTTGGAAAGAAGACACCCCAAGGTATTCCGTGAGGGGCATGGAGAGTTCATAGAACTTTTTATTTTTTGTCACAAGTTAGCGGAAAATGATGATTTTTTATTTTGTTTTATCATTTTACATATACCCATGCTGGGTGAGAGAAATATCTTAGCAAAAGACAACTTTTCCCATTTTTTTATACAAAGTTGGCATTTGACCAAGATATTTATCTCACCCAGCATGGGTATATGTAAAATGACACCCCAAAACACATTCCCCAACTTCTCCTGAGTACGGAGATACCACATGTGTGACACTTTTTTGCAGCCTAGGTGGGCAAAGGGGCCCATATTCCAACGAGCACCTTTCGGATTTCACTGGCCATTTTTTACAGAATTTGATTTCAAACTCCTTACCACACATTTGGGCCCCTAGAATGCCAGGGCAGTATAACTACCCCACAAGTGACCCCATTTTGGAAAGAAGACACCCAAAGGTATTCGCTGATGGGCATAGTGAGTTCATGGAAGTTTTTATTTCTTGTCACAAGTTAGTGGAATATGAGACTTTGTAAGAAAAAAAAAAAATCATCATTTTCCACTAACTTGTGACAAAAAATAAAAACTTCTATGAACTCTCCGTGCCCCTCACGGAATACCTTGGGGTGTCTTCTTTCCAAAATAGGGTCACTTGTGGGGTAGTTATACTGCCCTGGCATTTTCCAGGGGCCCTAAAGTGTGGTAAGTAGGTAAATGACCTGTGAAATCCTAACGGTGCTCTTTGGAATGTGGGCCCCTTTGCCCACATAGGCTGCAAAAAAGTGTCACACATGTGGTATCGCCGTATTCAGAAGAAGTTGGGAAATGTGTTTTGGGGTGTCTTTTTACATATACTCATGCTGGGTGAGAGAAATATCTTGGCAAAAGACAACTTTTCCCATTTTTTTATACAAAGTTGGCATTTGACCAAGATATTTATCTCACCCAGCATGGGTATATGTAAAATGACACCCCAAAACACATTCCCCAACTTCTCCTGAATACGACGATACCACATGTGTGGCACTTTTTTGCAGCCTAGGTGGGCAAAGGGGCCCACATTCCTTTTATGAGGGCATTTTTAGACATTTGGATCCTAGACTTCTTCTCACGCTTTGGGGCCCCTAAAATGCCAGGGCAGTATAAATACCCCACATGTGACCCCATTTTGGAAAGAAGACACCCCAAGGTATTCAATGAGGGGCATGGCGAGTTCATAGAAATTTATTTTTTTTGGCACAAGTTAGCGGAAATTGATTTTATTTATTTTTTTCTCACAAAGTCTCCCTTTCCGCTAACTTGAGACAAAAATTTCAATCTTTCATGGACTCAATATGCCCCTCACGGAATACCTGGGGGTGTCTTCTTTCCGAAATGGGGTCACATGTGGGGTATTTATACTGCCCTGGCATTCTAGGGGCCCTAAAGCCTGAGAAGAAGTCTGGAATATAAATGTCTAAAAATTTTTACGCATTTGGATTCCGTGAGGGGTATGGTGAGTTCATGTGAGATTTTATTTTTTGACACAAGTTAGTGGAATATGAGACTTTGTAAGAAAAAAATAAATAATTTCCGCTAACTTGGGCCAAAAAATGTCTGAATGGAGCCTTACAGGGGGGTGATCAATGACAGGGGGGTGATCAATGACAGGGGGGTGATCAATGACAGGGGGGTGATCAATAATAGGGGGGTGATTAATGAGTCTATATGGGGTGATCACCCCCCTGTCATTGATCACCCCCCTATAAGGCTCCATTCAGATGTCCGTATGTGTTTTGCGGATCCAATCCATGTATCCGTGGATCCGTAAAAATCATACGGACATCTGAATGCAGCCTGACAGGGGGGGTGATCAATGACAGGGGGGGTGATCAATGACAGGGGGGTGATCAGGGAGTCTATATGGGGTGATCACCCCCCCGGAAGGCTCCAGGGAGACGCCTGTATGTGTTTTGCGGATCCGATCCATCTATCAGTGGATCCGTAAAAATCATGCGGAGATCTGAATGGAGCTTTACAGGGGGGTGATCAATGACAGGGGGGTAATCAATGACAGGGGGGTAATCAATGACAGGGGGGTGATCAGGGAGTCTATATGGGGTGATCACCACAGTCATTGATCACGCCCCTGTAAGGCTCCATTTAGACATCCGTATGCGTTTTGCGGATCCGATCCATCTATCAGTGGATCCGTAAAAATCATGCGGACGTCTGAATGGAGCTTTACAGTGGGGTAATCAATGACAGGGGGGTGATCAGGGAGTCTATATGAGGTTATCACGACAGTCATTGATCACGCCCCTGTAAGGCTCCATTCAGACGTCCGTATGCGTTTTGCGGATCCGATCCATCTATCAGTGGATCCGTAAAAATCATGCGGACGTCTGAATGGAGCTTTACAGGGGGGTGATCAATGACAGGGGGGTGATCAGGGAGTCTATATGGGGTGATCACCACAGTCATTGATCACGCCCCTGTAAGGCTCCATTCAGACGTCCGTATGCATTTTGCGGATCCGATCCATCTATCAGTGGATCCGTAATAATCATGCGGACATCTGAATGGAGCTTTACAGGGGGGTGATCAATGACAGGGGGGTAATCAATGACAGGGGGGTGATCAGGGAGTCTATATGGGGTGATCACCACAGTCATTGATCACGCCCCTGTAAGGCTCCATTCAGACGTCCGTATGCGTTTTGCGGATCCGATCCATCTATCAGTGGATCCGTAAAAATGATGCGGACATCTGAATGGAGCTTTACAGGGGGGTAATCAATGACAGGGGGGTGATCAGGGAGTCCATATGGGGTGATCACCACAGTCATTGATCACGCCCCTGTAAGGCTCCATTCAGACGTCCGTATGCGTTTTGCGGATCCGATCCATCTATCAGTGGATCTGTAAAAATCATGCGGACGTCTGAATGGAGCTTTACAGGGGGGTAATCAATGACAGGGGGGTGATCAGGGAGTCTATATGGGGTGATCACCACAGTCATTGATCACGCCCCTGTAAGGCTCCATTCAGACGTCCGTATGCGTTTTGCGGATCCGATCCATCTATCAGTGGATCCGTAAAAATCATACGGACCTCTGAATGGAGCTTGACAGGGGGGTGATCAATGACAGGGGGGTAATCAATGACAGGGGGGTGATCAGGGAGTCTATATGGGGTGATCAGGGGTGATAAAGGGTGAATAAGGGGTTAATAAGTGACAGGGGGGGGGGAGTGTAGTGTAGTGGTGCTTGGTGCAACATATTACTGAGCTACCTGTGTCCTCTGGTGGTCGATCCAAACAAAGGGGACCACCAGAGGACCAGGTAGCAGGTATATTAGACGCTGTTATCAAAACAGCGTCTAATATACCTGTTAGGGGTTAAAAAAATCACATCTCCAGCCTGCCAGCGAACGATCGCCGCTGGCAGGCTGGAGATCCACTCTCTTACCTTCCGTGCCTGTGTGCGCGCGTTCACAGGAAATCTCGCGTCTCGCGAGATGACGCATATATGCGTGACTCTGCGCAGGCCTGCCACCTCCGGAACGCGATCCTGCGTTAGGCGGTCCGGAGGTGGTTAAGATGAATGAGGCATGGATCCCGAAGTGACTAAAAAAGGCCTGATGGGATGCCTTGGGCTAAAAATGGTCCACATGCTGCTGTATTTAATCTCTGCATGCCGGATGACTTGCATGACTTCTCCGCCACCAAGTAGGGTTCAAGCCGCAATGTTTTAGTGCACTTTCTGCCTGGAAAACACAGCGGCTGCAACAATGCCTAATTTTTCAGGCATGTGTACATGCCTAATTTTTCTGGCCTCTGATGCTGCACTGTGGCTGCAAAAACAAAACAACAAAAAAGGCACATACATGTGTCAATTCCCCTTTGTGATCGTTACCTTGTTGTGGTGAAGGGGCTTGCGTATCACAATGAACACCTCTATGAGTGTGTTGGCAATGGCAATGTTGGCACCAGATGGTAAGGTCATTGCTTCATTGTGAACAGACCAAAAGCGATAATTTTGCATAGAAAAAACATTAATTTTCTTTGTGATCATCTAAGGTGATCATTAAAGCCTACTAGGCCAACAATGGGCCCACACTGCAGAATCATTGTTTTCTGGGTCACTTAACTGTCACTGAACTACCTCAGCACGACCATAGGCTTTGAAAAACCGCCATCGCCTGCAATCTCCCAAACGTGTGCACGAGCACAGTCATCACTACACCAAGATTGACGCATAGAGGAATAAAATTTATGTCATGAGTGTGTCAATTATTGACAACTCTTTGCAGTTGTCTAAACTCTATTCGATACACGTCCCCTGATAGGGGAGGTAACAGGGATTAAACTGATAAGAATAGTACTACTTAACTCATATAGGGTGGCACCGTACATTGCCCCGGCGCACGCGCAGTGCCCCAAATTGGAAGTAAGAGGACCAACCAAGCATCTTTTTCCATCTCCCGGTTCCTAAAATCTATTCCATACACCGGCCCCTGATAGGGGACGTAACAGGGATTAAAATGATAGGAATAGTACTACTTAACATACTACTCATATAGGGTAGCACAGTACATTGCACGGTGCACGTGCAGTGCCCCAAATTGGAAGTAAGAGGACCGACCAAGCATCTTTTTCCATCTCCCGGTTCCTAAAATCTATTCCATACACCGGCTCCTGATAGGGGACGTAACAGAGATTAAACTGATAGGAATAGTACTACTTAACATACTACTCATATAGGGTAGCACAGTACATTGCACGGTGCACGTGCAGTGCCCCAAATTGGAAGTAAGAGGACCGACCAAGCATCTTTTTCCATCTCCCGGTTCCTAAAATCTATTCCATACACCGGCCCCTGATAGGGGACAAAACAGAGATTAAACTGGTAAGAACAGATTTTTTTTATTTAAAAAAAAGAGGACAGCCTCTGCGGAGCAGTTTTTTTTTTGGCCGCGTTACTAAACGCTCATGCACAATGGCTGCAGGCTCATGCATCCTTTTGCGGAGGTGACAAACCTGGTCAGTCAATTGTCTCCCCTGCTCTTTATCCTTGTGGTGGAATGCTTATTTCAGGCGATCCGTCAGGAGGATAGAATCCAGGGTATGAGGATGGGAAATACCTCTCACCAGTTGGCGGCTTTCGCCGATGACCTTTTGGTCATAATAACCAATCCTTTGGAGGCGTTTCCTGCAGTACAGGAGCTATTCCAGAGGTTTGGGAATTTGTCTAATTTCCTTATCAATCCCTCGAAATCCCAAGCTTTAAATGTTACGGCTGGTAGTGACTTACAGTTGACATTGGAAAGGCAATATGCATATGGCTGGACAACACGTTCTATAAAATTTTTAGGAGTAAACTTGACCTCGGATCCTGAGGCACTATTTGAGGAGAATTTCAGTAATCTCCATAGATCAATATCAGCCACCATGGATGCGTGGTGTATTCCCTTCACCTCGTGGTTTGGAAGACGCACATTGATAAAATCGGTGTTAGTTCCCAAAATCCTGTATCATATGCTAGTACTCCCAATTCACTTGCCAAAATCCTTTTTTGTCCAGCTGAGACAATGTTTTTCCAGATTTCTGTGGAAAAAATCTAGACCTCGCATTCCACATGCGACGATGATTCAGCCTAATAGGATGGGGGGTATGGGATTGCCGGATATGGCAGAATATTATAGGGCGATTCAAGGGATGAGATGCTTAGAATGGATTAGAGGCCCGGAAAATAGACTTGACATCCTAGCAGAAGCAGGTGATAGGAAACTCCCTCTGAGATCATTTCTTCTCTCTCCCCCTAGAGATATGCCTCAGCAGATTAGAACACTTAGCCTCACGACAAAGAACACTTTGAACCTGTGGCGCTCCGATCTGTCGGGGGTGCTACTTTCAAACCACGAGGTGTCGCCGGTGCTTCAGATTAGAGACATCCTATGGAGCTCTGGAGATCTATTTGGCTTTACTTTGCCAGGTGATCTTACAGAGTTGTCATTTCCATTGGTTGACCTATTGGATACGACAGGTCATTTAATAGAGGGTTGGGACAGCCATCCTAAATTACAAAAGTTATCATTTATTCACAAATTATATATTAAACAGTATTTGGGAAAGAAGAAAATTTCCGCGTCAGCCTCTACAACTCAATTTGAGCAAATGGTCCTCGCTAAGGTCCCTCCCTTGAAAAAAGTCTCGCGGCTATATGCTGTGTTGGTCTCCCAGATCAGACCTGCCGCATATGGTTTCATTAGCAAATGGGAGAAAGATCTAAATATACATTTCTCAGATAGAGAGGTGAGACAGATATGCTCAATCACACCAAAGGTATCTAGATGTGTCAAATTGCCGGAGAGCCTTTACAAGGTGATTACAAGATGGTACTTCACACCCCGTAGATTGCATCTTATATACCCAGAATGTGACTCCAGATGTTGGAGATGTCTTAACGCAGAAGGTTCGCTAGTGCATATATGGTGGACGTGCCCGGATATAGTCAAGTACTGGAAAAGGATATGTACTATATGTTCACAGATTAGTGGGATGCAGTTTTTACCTTCAGCTAAAGGGTGTCTGTTGGGGTTGATGGGTGACTTTAAAGGGAATAGACATATCACCGCTTTGCTGGGTCAACTATTAGCCGCTGCTAGGGTTCTCATAGCCTTTAACTGGAAGAGTAACAGAGCCCCTTCTATCTCCCAGTGGACTGCGAAATGTGATGCGCTCTACAGATTGGAGCAAATTGCTATGTGGGAAACCAAGAGATCACATGTGTTTGAAGCCACATGGTCCCCATGGAAAAAATTTAGAGGCTTTTCGTCCTAATAGTGCTTAGGGCTACACAGTATTTATATACAGTATTTGTATCTGGGTCGTAGGTTTTTTCTCCCCCCCCCCCCTACCCCTCCCCACTACTTACCTACCTTCTTACTTTTCCTTCCCCTCCCCCCCTCCTTCCCCCTATATTGATGGTACTTAATTGTGTGTTCAATTTTGGCTGTATGGCAAGTACCCCAATGTGGGGTTTATGTACCTTTTGTATTTTCTGCTCATGATTCAGAATAAAAATATTTTGAAACTCAAAAAAAAAAAAAAAAAAAACCTGGTCAGTCAAACCCAAGGCAACATCATTGACCTCATCCCATATGCGTTTTTTCTGGAGAGTGCCCTGCGAAGAGTGCTGGATCAGGCCGTAGATGAGCATGAAGAGGGAGAGTTGTGGTCACCATCACCACCAGAAGCAGCCTTGTCGTCGTCGATTGCTGGACCTGCGGCAACGCAGAGAGAGGAGTCTGAAGAAGAGGAGTCAGAGAAGGAAGGTGGCTTTGAGGAGGTGGAAGACCAACCACAGCAGGCGTCCCAGGGGGCTTGTTGTCACCTTTCGGGGACCCTTGGTGTTGTAAGTGGCAGGGTGGAGGAAGAGATCTTCAATGACGTCAGTGAGGACAAGGAACGTGACATGGCTAGCTTGGTATCCAACCTTGTGCAAATGGGGAGTTTGCGGTTGTGCAAATGGACTGTTTGCGGTTGTTTGCGGTGCGTTAAACGGGGAGTTTGGTCTGTAAGAGTTTGGTCTGTCACTGTGAAGCGGGTGTAACCCTTACACTGCCTGATCGATACAACATCATACCTGATCGTATACACACGCTGGATGTTTTAAAGCACGTTATTCCAAACAATTTAGGAATGTTTGGTGATTTATGCCCTTTATGGATTAAAACCTGACTCTGCGTCAACTACGTAATTTTACATGGGAGTTTTGCCATGGATCCCCCTCCGGCATGCCACAGTCCAGGTGTTAGTCCCCTTGAAACAACTTTTCCATCACTATTGTGGCCAGAAAGAGTCCCTGTTGGTTTTAAAATTCGTCTGCCTATTGAAGTCTTTGGCGGTTCGCCCGGTTCGCCCGTTCGCGAACATTTGCAGAAATTTGCGTTCGCCGTTCGCGAACGGAAAATTTTATGTTCGCAACATCTCTAATGACGAGGTGGTATTCGATCCGAATTTCAGGAAACATTCTATTTGCACCAAATGCGAATTTCCAGACGCTTCATGTTAGCGAATTGAATTTTTTCCTAAAATGGCTGCTGCACGTGTTAGGGCATGGAGCAAAGAACTCTGGGAACGAGGGATCACCCACAATGCCATGCATGCAGCCAGCTAGCCCTGTGATGTCACAGCCCTATAAACGGCCTCAGACATCTTGGATTCTGCCATTTTCCAGTGTAGTTAGTCCAGGGAGAGACATTAGTAGGCGCTAGGGAAAGTGATAGGACAGACTTGAAAACTTTTATTTTGCTGAATAGAAGTTCAGGGAAAGAGCATTAGAAGTGTAGGGAAAGGATAGGGAGGAATTATTCCACACGATAAAAGGAGAACAGGGTGCAATAGGAGAGTGTACAGCCTGGGTAATAGGAACAATCCTATTACACCTTGCTGCACTGACTGGGGATCCAAATTGCCATTATACTGTTGCTTTCAGGTTTGCAATAGATGATACCTCTGTAATTCCAGCAAACCTTTTTTGCTATTGGGGTGCAAGTGCTGTGTGATACAGCCATTAACAGGGTGTATTATTAGGAAATATTTCTATGTCTTATTAGCCCTTGTGCGGTGCAGTTATATGTTCTAAAGCCTTTTTTGGGGTGTATTAGTGGAAAAAAAGGGCTTATTAGCAGTTGTGTGGTGAAGTGAGAAAATTACAGCCTTTTTTGGCGTGTATTAGTGGAAAACAAAAAGTATTAGTTGCCGTTCAACCTTGCAGTTATATGTTATAAAGCTTTTTTTGGCGTGTATTAGTGGAAAATAAAGGGCTTATTAGCCGTTGTGTGGTGAAGTGAGAAAATTACAGCCTTTTTTGGGGTGTATTAATTTCCTTTTTATTTATTTATTTGATCTAACAGTATGTCAGACAGAGAAGTGATAGGCCCTGCACAGGGGAGGGGCAGAGGCCTAAATGTTTCTGGCTCAGGTCACAGCAGAGTAAGGGGCATGGCAGCAGGGGTCACTTCGAGAGACCTGAGCTTCCGGTGTCATCTAGCGGTCATGTCTTGACCAGCAACCCAGCAGTTCTTCAATGGTTGACTCGGTCATTCACCTCCAGCCAAGAGTTGGTGGGTTCGTCAGACACAACCCTTAGTTGGCATGGCCCGGGAGCAGGCCCTGTGCCCTCACCTGTCCTCAACCTGCCTATGGCCTTTTCTGTTCTCTCAGCCAGTGAAGTATTATATGCTGTGGGCTCAGCTCCACTATACAGCGAGGACGAGCTACTAGAGGACAGTCAGCAGCTACTGCCCAGCCAAGATCTAGAGAAGACATCTGCCTCTTCCTCCGGTAGATGCGCAAGTAGTGATGAGGAGAGTGGCGTGGGAGCTGGTGTTGCGAGTGGTCAGGCTCCCGGCTCAGAGACCGTTGAGGAGGACATTAGTGACGTACAGACAGTATTCGATGATGATGTAGCCGATCGCAATTGGGAGCCGAGTGACGAAGGGGCGTCATCAGCAGACGAGAGAAGAGAGTGGCAGCTTGCGCGTGAGGCATCGGCGGAGCCAGCAAGTCAGGCCGGGAGTCAGCAGGGTGGCAGCAGTGGGAGGTTGGGAGCCAAATGTGCTCAGGGTAAACCACCTGCTTTGCAGGAGCCTACCTGCCTAGAAAGTCGTGGTGCAGGGGTTCACGGAGGCAGCGGTAGTAGCAGTCAGTTAGTGTGGAGTGTTGGGGGTAAAATCACCTACTCGGTGGTGTGGCAGTTTTTTGTTAGGCCGCCAGAGGAGGTGAACATGGCTGTTTGCAGAATCTGTGGGCAGAAGGTGAAGCGTGGCCAGGGTGCCAATGCTGGCATCACGGCCCTGCGTCAACATATGCAGCGTCACCATAAAGTGGCCTGGGAGAATCGTGGCTCCAATGTGGTAGTCCAACCTGCCGCAGCAACTTCTGCATCACCCAGTGGCACCCCCCTTCCCCTTTTCAGGCAGTTAAGGCTCCACCACCTCAGCCGAAGGGAGTTGTCTGTCCTTTCCATCATCTGCCGGTCCTGATGCTCCTGCTCCTCGCCCTCCTACTCCTGGTCAGGCACTCATCCAACAGTGCAGAAGCTTAACGTGCTTCTGGCGAAGTTGCTGGTGCTGCAGTCCCTCCCTTTCCAAGTGGTGGACCCTGCACCTTTCAGAGAAGTGATGGCTTGTGCTGAGCTGAGGTGTAGAGCCCCAAGCCGTCATTTCATTGCCAAAAAGGCAGTACCAGCCCTGCACAAATATGTAGAACAGTAGGTGGGCCAGTCCTTGAGCCTGTTTGTGTCTGCCAAAGTGCACAGCAGTGCCGACATGTGGAGCTGTAACTATGGTCAGGGTCAATATATGTCCTTTATGGCCCACTAGATAAATGGGGTTCCTGCCCAGCCAAACCAGCAACTTGGCCAGGTGACGCCGCTTCCGCCTCCACGTTCTTACGCAGTTGGTCCTGCGACAATGTCCTCTGCCTCCTCATCCACCACCGTGTCCTCAGCCTCTACTGCAGGGACAATTCACAGTGCTCCGCCAGCATACCACATGTGCAGGGCACAGCAGTGTCATGCTGTTGAACACCTTGTTTGCCTGGGCGAACTGAGTCACACAGGGGAGGAACTGCTCCGTGTCCTTCATCAAGAATCCTGGCTTTCTCTGCGACAACTCAAAATCTGAACCATGGCGACCGACAACTGGAAGAACATGGTGTCGGTGCTGTGTCAAGGAGGGCTGAGCCATGCGCCCTGCATGGCGTACGTGTTCAGTCTGGTTGTCAAGCGGTTAATTTAGTCTTCCACCCATCTGCAAGACATCCTAAAAATGGCCAGGAAACTTTGAACACACGTCAGCCACTCGTACACCACCAAACACACCCTCCTTGAGCTGCAGCGGTAGAACGGCATCCCCCAACATAGGCTAATATGCGACATTTCCACCCGTTGGAATTCCACCCTCCATATGTTGGACCAACTATACCAGTGATGGGCAGACTACAGCCCGCGGGCCATATACGGCCCGGTGGACCTTTTTATCTGGCCCGAAGAGCTGTCCAGAGGCAGCAGGAGTGGAGATGAGCGCTTTTATTGTGGAAGCGCTCATCCCCATATTCATCTGTATCGCTGTCCTCAGGACAGCGATACAGATGAATGGTGCAGAGGAGCAGGGGAGAGTCTCCTTTGCCTGTTCTTCTGACAGGCTACAGGACTAGTGCCTGTCATCGCGCCGCCTGAGCCGTACAGAGCGGGACACAGGCCGGAACAGGCCTGCATTGCATCACTGACAGCAGCATAAGGTAAGTATATGTGTTCATTGTTTTTAATATTTTTAGTATACTGTGGCAAGAAGGGGGGTGGGGGCCCTATATACTGGCACAATATAGATTGGTACTATGGAAAAGAGGGGAAGTACTATGGGGGCCATTATGGAAAAGAGGGGAATCACTATCGGGCCCTATATACTGCCAAAATATGGGGGGGCACTATGGAGAAGAAGGGGAAGCACTATGAGGGCCCTATATACTGGCACAATATGGGGGGGGCACTATTGAGAAGAGGAGAAGCACTATGGGGGCCCTATATACTGGCACAATATGGGGGGGCACTATGGAGAAGAGGGGAAGCACTATGGGGCCCTATATACTGGCACATATGGGGGGCACTATGGGGGCCCTATATACTGGCACAGTATCTATTCTGAAAATTGCAACAACAAAGCTAACTCCAGACTTTGATGCCTTAGCAAAAAAGGGAGACCAACAACTCTGTTTCCAGTAAAATTAAAGGTGAGTTATACATACTATGTTATGAAAGAAATACATTGCATAAAAGTGTTGTACAATAACAATTTTAATGCTTTTCTACCTTGAATTAAACTTCAACCTTCACCTTTAATTCACACAAACGCCCCATCCATCTACCATTGTGGCCCACGAGTCAAAAAGTTTGCCCACCTCTGGACTATACAGAGAAAGGTCAAAAATGATTTATTTTTGATCCAAGCGGACAGGAGTACTTTCAGTGTAATTTCGATGTTAGCCAGTGGCAGCTCATGCATGACACTTGCTGTTTGCTCAGGCCCTTTGAGGATGCCACATTATTTGTCAGTCGCCAGGACTACGGGATGAACAAAGTCATTTCACTGCTTCCTATCCTGGAATAGATGCTGGTAAATCTGGCTGGTCAGGGGACTGGAGACGTGGCGCCTACATCTCACGGCCACATGAGCCATGTGGGGGCTGTACTGGAGGAGGAGCAGGACATTGGAGCACAAGTAATGTGTAGCGAAATGGGTGATTTTTCTACACAGGTGACAGGAGAGGGGGAGCAGCCGGAGGAGTAAGAGGGAGATGAGGAAGACGACGCAGATGACCCAGACACACCGTGGCAGTATGCAGTGGAGATGGAGGCAGGGAGACCCTCCGAGTCACATGCCCGCTACATGCTCACTTGCTTGGGTAGTGACAGCTGAATTGTAACCATTCGGCAGAGGGATGACTTCTGGCTCTACACCTTGTTGGACCCTTACTATCGGTCCAAAATGTGGGCCTTTTTCACACCCGCTTAGAGGGAGGACAAACTGAACTACTATAGAGACATCCTATGTAGTCAGTTGGCCGTTTCCAATCTGCCCAATCATCCATTATTTTGCAGGCCTGACCAGGGGGGCCCTCTGCGCTCACATTACACTGCCATGGCTGCTTGGGAGGGATGGGGTGGCAGGAGCAGTACCAGCTCCATCAACAGCAGCCTGAGTCTACAGTCGCTGATGAGCAGCTTTCTTCACCCGCATAATGAAGAAACTACTCACCAGCAGCAGCAGGTAGACCTGGAGCAGGACCTGAACCAGCAGGTGGTGGCATACTTGGACAGCACCCTGCCACCCCACATTGAAGATCCGCTGGACTACTGGGCAGCCAAACTGGATTTGTGGCCGCAACTGGCCAAGTACACCCTGGAAAAGCTGTCCTGTCCGGAGAGTGAGTGTTTAGTGTGGCGGGGGCATAGTTACCTCAAATTTGGAGAGACTGACCTTTGTCAAGATGAATCAAGTGTGGATCAGCCAGGATTTCCACCCATCAATGCCTGATGCATCAGATTAGATCAGGGATGGCCAACTTGCAGCTCTCCAGCTGTTGCAAATCTACTATTCCCAGCATGCAAAGACTGCCTACAGCTATCAGCCTACAGCAGGGCATGGTGGGGATTGTAGTTTTACAACAGCTGGAGAACCGCAGGTTAGCCACCCCTGGATTAGATCATCCATGCTGCCTCACCCAAACCTTGACAAAAGAGACCGGTTTCTTCTGGCTACCTGACTCAACTACTATTCTGATGCTGCCACCCTCCTGATGCCACACATCCGATGCCAAGTGCTCCTTCTTACACCCACCATTGTCAGCGGGTACTGTTATTGCCAGTCACCTCCTCCCTCTGTCAATGGGTCACTCTGTGGTATCCTGGTGCTGCTGCCGCCGCACCACTCTGGTCTACTCATGCTGTTGCTGCCACCTCCACACTCTGTCATTGTGTCACTCTGTGGCCTCCTCATACTGCTGCAGCTGCCACATCCACACTATGTCACCTTGCCACTCACTCTCTGGCCTCCTCAAGCTGCTGCTAACTCAACACTATGTCACCTTGCCACTCTGTGGCCTCCTCATCCTGCTGCCACCTCCACACTCACTTTGCCTGTCTGTGGTCTCCTCATGCTGTTGCCACCTCCACACTATGTCACCTTGCCATTTTGTGGTCTCTTCATGCTGCTGCTAAATCAACACTATGTCACTGGGCCACTCTGTGGCCTCCTCATGCTGCTGTCACCTCCACACTATGTCACATTGCCAGCCTGTGGCCTCCTCATGCTGCTGCTGCCACTTCCACACTCTGTCATTGTGCCACTCTGTGGTCTCCTCATGCTGTTGCCACCTCCACACTCTGTCATTGTGCCACTCTGTGGCCTCCTCATGCTGCTGCTCCTGCCACCTCCACATTATGTCACCTTGCCACTCTGTGGCCTCCTCATGCTGCTGCTAACTCAACACTATGTCACCTTGCCACTCTGTGGCTTCCTCATGCTGCTGCTGCTGCCATCTCCACATTATGTCACCTTGCCAGTCTATGGTCTCCTCATGCTGCTGCTATCTCCACCCTATGTCACCTTGCCACTCTGTGGCCTCCTCATGCTGCTGCTAACTCAACACTATGTAACTGGTATATCTGTAAAGAATAAATCAAGGCAACTGGACTTACTGTAGATTTCTTGAAAATATATACCATGACCTGGATAAATGAGAACCTTCACAGACACTATGTAACTGGGCCACTCTGTAGCTTCCTCATGCTGCTGCCACCTGAACACTATGTAAATGGGTCACTCTGTGGTCTTCTCATGCTGCTGCTGCCACCTCCCCACTATGTCACTGGGCCACTTTGTGGTCTCCTGATGCTGTTGATACCTTAACACTATGTCATTGGGCCACTCTGTGGACTTCTTAAGCTGTTCTCCCACCCTCCCCATTCTATGACTGGGCCACTATTTGTCTTTTTGGCCTGGGCGACATCATCATTTATTTGATTTTTCTTCTGATCTGTCAGAAGGAAGGAAAAATGAGACGCACAACGGATCCTGTCTGTGTAGCAGCTGTAAGGCCTGTATGGTCCAATCAGAATTGGCTTATGATTTGGTAGCTAAAATCAGGAGTGGGTATAAAACACAGAAGACATGCAAATATTCCATTCAAGTGTCATCTCTGTTTTGGATCCACTCCTGTTTTTATTGGCTTTAGCAATACTGATGGATTACTGACAAAATGCTGACCGAGTGAAGGTGGATGCTGAACAGACAAGATCCTATTTTTTTGGGTTATTGTTCTGACGGATCAGAGGAAGGGCAGAATAATCAGTGACGTCAACCCAAACTAACTGCTGACACCCTCTCCACTCTGTCAGGGGGGCTCTACTTGTATAAGCGTTTAATAGAACAGGTTCTGTAGACATCTATGTGGAATCAGCTGATGACAGTGTAAAAGAAATGCACTCTTTCACGCTACAGTAGGATTTTGGGCCTCTGCACGGTTCTTTATACCTGGCCCCGTAACTGTTTTGCTGGGGATTGCAATTAGCAGCGGGCCACAAGTGCAGGATCTGCCCCCCTCCCGTATAGATGCACCACTGCATATGGGGTTGAGCACCACCTGCTTTTTATTACCATGCCAATCTATAGTTTGTATATTGAAATTTTGGGAGGTGTAGAAACTCCTAGTTTCCTATCGAATATAGTGATATATATTTGTTTTTTAGAATATTCGAAAAACAAATATATAGCACTATATTCGAAATATTCGCAAATTCTCTAAGTTGCGATATTCGCAATAAATATTCGTAATTCGAATATTCGCGCTCAACACTATTCCTTACACCTTGACTAATCTTTCCCTGAACTTGTAAATAGTTTTTTTTAGCACAATGAAGTCTTTCCTAGCACTGTTCCTAGCACCTGCTGACATCTCTCCCTGCACTAAGCACACTGGAAAATGGCAGAATCCAAAATGGTTGAGGCTATTTATAGGGCTGTGATATCACAGGGGCTGGCTGCTGATTGGCTGCATGCATGGCATTGTGGGTGATCCCTTGTTCCCAGAGTTCTTTGCTCCATGTCTTAACACATGCAGCAGCCATTTTAGGAATAAATGTGATTCGTTACCACGAGGCGTGAGAAAATTCGGACTCGGTGCAAATCAAATTTTTCCAGGAATTTGTATCGAATTCCACTTCGTCAACTTCGATTCACTCATCTCTAGTTATAGCCTTCAAATTGTTGTACAAAGAAATTGAAATACAGAACATTGATCTTCATAAATCATAAATTGTGCCCATCTCAATGGTGTCATATGGTTTTACAGTTCAATCAAAGATATAAGAATAAATAAATAACTGCCAGATGTCCATTTTGGTGATTGGATGGTAATCATTGGATTCCAGACCATGTCTTAGGTGGGATAGAAGGATATTGAGTATATAAGAAGGGGGTAGTTGCATTTGAAAACAAAGCCACTGGGGAAGAGGTTGTTACCTCGAAACACGTCTGGCCGTGTTTGGATCTACAACTACCCACCTAAGACCACCTTAAAGTGACTATACTTTATATTCTGAATAAGACTCTATATAGGACACTGAGCCTTTAAGAGCACTGAGCACTTTACACTCGAACCAGAGTGAAACCAGCATCTGATCTGAGCTGATATGCTATAGCTGCTATCTTGCGGCGAAGATTTTTAAAACATCTCCTGAGAGAGACATCGATATCTACGCCTTACAGAGCTGGAAAATTTGAGTGGCTGTGAATAACAAGTGATACATCGAAACACAGCAATTATTGCAGGAGCACAGAAACTTATAAAGAAACCCGGTCTGCAGAGCAGTGAACGGTAAGAGGCTGTACAAGGGGGACGCCCCAGACGCCAGCCTTACTTTAGATACAACAAATTTGCAAACAACTTATTTTGTCACAATTAATTCACAAGACTGTCAGATAACATCAGTGACAATTATTGGGAAGAACTTACAATCACCTTATATTATTGTATTATTTATTCATCATTAGGTTAAGAGGTATATTATATGTACACATAGGATTATTTGATCACCTATATATTTAAACATTTTGTCGATATATATATCGATATTTATATTGATTTATTTTGGTTTATTCACATTGCACTTATATAATTGTAATTTTTATTTGACTGCAAAGAGTTGAAATTCAAAGTTATATTAATCGCAGAATAATCATTATCGCCGAATATTGCAAATATTTTAGTCACAGAATATTTGTAGGGGTAAATTTTGTTGTATTTCTTAATAAATCAAAATTATTTTAAACTGTTAGATGGCGAGCGCCTGTTTGTAAATTTGTATAAGAATAAATAAGTTCACACAATTCACACAACAGTAACTTAAACTTTAGTGACAAAAACATACAAGATACAGTATCAAAATATATACAAAGACAAAAAAAAACAGCAAGATATAAAAAGTTATACAAGATATCAAAAAAATCATCAAAAATACATACAAGATATACAAATAGTATATTAGCAAGATCCAGAAAAAATAGACAAGAAATACATGGTAATTAGAGCGACCATACACATTCAATAGCTGTCAGTGAAATAGCTATTAGGAGAACAAAAGGATGGGACAAAAATATTAATTTCACCCTATCCTTATCTACCCCGACATTATCTATCAGGAAAGAGTCGGGAACTTCCCACACACATTTGACCATTGACCGAACCCACCGTTCTTGGCTGGTTTGGCTGCCAATACACTAATGGGTATGGGGGCTTTTAGCTCACGCACGCTGCAGACCACTGTGGTTTATCAAAAACCAGTCAAGAGTACTACAAGTCTGAAAGGTTTGACAGTTTCACCTCTAAACTAATCCTAGTTTCAATCTAATCTTACATAATCTCTATGAGCTCTTTTATATAGGCTGAGGGTTAGGACAATTATCAGGGACGAATCTTCTTATGAATGCTTGTTTCCGATAATTGCCCATGTAAAGCTGCCACTGATCACTTCATTATGAGCAAAGCCATATTTCATGCAGAAACTAAAATCATCTTTTGTGGGCAGCACATCTCTGTGACTAAAAAGGGATATGCCGCTGGCAAACAGCCTAGCCTTGATCTACCAATTGTGCTAAGTATGCTTTAAATGGGCCAAGGATTGGGCCAATTATCGAGAATTAATGTTCCTATTAACATTTATTCATTCCCAATAAGTGTCCTAAGTAAATGTGCCACAAATCATTTATATGGCTGTCACTTGTTGGCAGCACATCTGTACAAGTGTAAACAGTCTAATCTGTATGAGAACAAAAAGATGCAGTAGAGATTTTTCATCTGCATACAGAGGGGATAATTCAGCTGATGTGGGTTAGAAATGAATAAATGGTTTACTGCAGATCATTGCCTTTTTACACTGGCCAAGGATTGGGGCAATTATAGGGGATGAACTTTCTAACAAATGATCATTCCCAAAAACAGGCCTTTGAAAATATGCTGCAGATCACCCAAAAAATTGCAAATAAGCAAAATGATTACATATTTCATTCAGCACCTAAAATCAGGCTTGGACTGGTCCACAGGGGTACAGGTGAATCCCCGATGGGCCCCTGAGCAAAGTGGGCCCCTTGTCTCCCACCCCCTGCATAAGTGGCACATAACACAGTAGACTTTCTGCACTACATACATATATTCAATGTACAGCACCTCAACCAGCCTATGCTCATATAAAAAACTTAATAGATTACTAAAGATACTCCCCAGTTTATTACTATAGACACGATTAGATAGCTAAGATGACTTCTAGGTATAGAGGAAAGCTAGCCAGTATCCTCTTTTTCCCAGGACCTACCTTCTCAAAGTTGCTTCAGCACCCCCCCCCCCCCCCCCCCCCGTAGTCAATCATCAGTTGTCGACTGCACATCATCCTGCTAAATAAAAAAAAATTCAACCCCTTAAACCTTCCATTGAGAGATGTTAAAAGACCTTTAAATGAGCTCTAAATGAAATTGTATATTGTCAGTTGGTGCTTATTATTGATCTAGCATTGGCCCATGTAAGAGGGCCACAAGTAGGGAGAATTCTTATTGAAAAGTGATTTTACTATATGTTCCTCATTACTCCCATAATTTCCTGTTTCATATTTGAAAATAGCTGAACGTTAATTATAGTATTTCAAAATTTTACTTTTATTTAGACGTAGGCAGCCACTTACAGCTGTCAAGCCCTCACCTCAGCTCGGAAAAAATGTTTTGTGGTGGAGGTCTCAATTCACTATTGGCCATATGGAAGCCAAGAAAAACCATTTAGGGGGCCAGCCTTTTAAACAAACAGAACCATGATTGGGGAAACAGAGAGGGTGAGGTCTACTCAGGTGGTCAAGAGTAGCAGGAAGAAGGGTGGCACAGAATTTAAACACCAGACCTCTCCCAAAATGGCAAGCAATAACCAGCCTTCTAATAGTTAGTACATATCATGCTTGTGTATTTACAGAAAGTAGCACATCAATACTCTGTACTAGTGATAATTCACATGTAGTAGTCCGACTGCCTACCTTTTTAAAAACTGGCTTAAAGCTATAAAATAAGAGAAACTCAGCTTGCCGTTACCGTTACTCCCTTTCCAAAGCTTATCAGGTCCCTGCTGGTACTCCACTTCCTAGTCCAGTCTCCACATGCATAGATAGACAATTCCTGAATGTCAAGAGGGACCAACTACTTTAAAGCAGTTTTCCAGTGCCTGCATGAAAACTTCCAGCACGGATGGATCATGTGCGCTGGTGCAGCCAATGACTGGCCTCAGCAAAAACATGTCCCCAAGCAGCATGCTGAAATCCAACATGCCTTACCTTTCTTTCCCCCAACATCTGCTCTCAGGAAACAGTTGGGACTTTGGAATGGACACATTTATCAATTCATTTTTACCATTTACAAATAAATTTGCGTTCTTTAAAAAATGTGAAAATGATTGTCCACACCTTGTTCAAACTACCTGGTACTATGAAAGTCTTCAGATGTTTTATGCATTTGATCTTTTAAAAATTGTAACACAATGTAATACAATTCAAATATATGCAGTTAGACCTGTATATTATCATTCAGAATAAAATCCTGCTTAGTCTCACATTTCAAAAGAGATTTTTAGACATGTTTTAAAGTCTGTACTTTCAGATGACATTTAAATGTGTTATTAATGCCTCTTTTCTATCAGAGATGTCAATAATAATGAACTTATGTAATATTCAAGTCTGGTATCAGGCTGAAATGTGAGATTTGTACATTTGTATCTTTATTAACTCTTTGCCACAATAGGAAAAATTTAAATTAATGCGTAAAGTAGGATCCTTCCTTAAAGGGGTTGCCCAAAGTTGGGGTGAGACCTGCATAGGTGGACCTGCAAAGGAGATTTATAGACATGCTTTAAAGTCTGTACTTTAAAAAAACATTTAAATGTGTTACCGCGCAACAATGGTTTTGCTCCTGAGAGAAAAACATGTGATTTATACTAAAATGGGCACGCTGATTCCAAATATGAACTCTGAATTTGCCTGACACATCTAGATTTTAAATTATATATGTAAAGCCTATTCAGTTATAATATTAATGCATTATATTGGAAATATTCCAATGGACATGTCCAGACCTGTCCAGACGCACTAAGGCTGATGTCAGCAGTAAGTATATAAGGCAAGCTGGACAGATTTTGATAAAGTGATCTGTTATAGTGCTATCAGTTTTGAAACTTAAGATGGATAAACGCAAATGTGTTAACAATCCAGACAATTTCTGCTACATATGTGGCAAATACACTACTTATAATCAGCGCAAGAATCTGACAAAGCGAGTGCGTCTTGCTTACAAGTATTACTTTGACTGTAAAATTGGAGATTAAGATAAAAGCTGGACACCTCATGTTTGTTGCACTGTGTGTCACTCTGGGCTATTGCAGTGCTTGAATAGTAAAAGTAAAGGAATGGCTTTTGCAGTGCCTATGGTTTGGCGTGAGCAAAAAAATCACCATTCAGACTGTTACTTTTGACTAAAATCGCCGGATATTCAAAGAGAAGCAAGTCACAAATTGTGTATCCTGACTGTGAGTCTGCTTTAAAACCAGTACCACACAATGTAGAGAATCCAGTGCCTGCCCCTCCCACAGCAGGAAAGGCAATTGAAACAGACGGTTCTGATCCTGATGAAGATGTTGATTGTCACAATGTATTTCCTGATCCAGAATAACTGGAGGATCAGCTGTACTTGCTAAACCAATCAGATTTAGATGATCTGTTAAGAGATCTGTCATTATCTAAAGAAAAGTCAGAACTGATAGCTTCTAGACTTTAGGAATGGGATTTGCTACAACGGGGCACCACAACTTCACACTTTCGTCATCGACACACCAAGTTAGCTGCATACTATGCAATGGAAAGCGATGTCTGTTTCTGTGCTGATGTAAATGGTCTTATGATGGAGTTAGATGGTACACATGTTCCCGATGAATGGAGGCTATTCATTGACTCTTGCAAAATAAGTTTGAAAGATGTCTTGTTGCACAATGGTAACGAAAAACCATCTGTTCCATTGGCTCATGCGGTTGGAATGAAAGAGACCCATGCTTCTATGGAGTTAATTTGAAAATGAGCAAATACTCAGAACATAAATGTAAAATTTGTGCTAACTAGTGTTGAGTAGAGTTGAGCGGACACCTGGATGTTCGGGTTCGACGGGTTCGGCCAAACTTCACAAAAAAGTTTGAGTTCGGGATCCGAACTTGACCCGAATTTGACCCCGACCCCGAACCCCATTGAAGTCAATAGGGACCCGAACTTTAGAGCACTAAAATGGCTGTAAAAATGTAATGGAAAGGGCTAGAGGGCTGCAAATGGCATCAAAATGTGGTTAAGAGCATGGCAAGTGCTCTGCAAACAAATGTGGATAGGAAAATGACTTTAAATAACATAAAATACATAAAAATAAAAAATAATAATCTTGATCTAGGAGGACGAGGTCCATATGGAGTAGGAGGTTGAGGAGGCGGTGGATGTGGCGGTGGAGGTGGATGTGGCGGTGGAGGTGGAAGCGGCGGTGGAGGAGGAGGAGGTAGCCTACACTGCTTTTTGCTTTTAAATTTATATATATTTTTTAAATCAGGGAACACCCCAAAACATTGGGAAATATAACCTGTGATAACCTCCTCCAGTCGTGCTAAACACACGTTCAAACAATACACTGGCTGCAGGGCAGGCCAGCACCTCCAAGGCCTAAAGGGCAAGCTCAGGCCATGTGCCCAATTTGGAGACCCAGAAGTTGCAGGGGCTGACCCCTGTCAGTCAGTTCGTGTAGGCGTGTGCACACTTACTGCACCACCATATCGGCCCCACCATATCGCACATCGATGTTCACGATCCAATTTGATATCTGCTCTATCAACTTTCAATGTTCTTTTAAGCGCCTACCATGGTGATCACGGTTATCGGGGAATCATGGTTCCACGCCGGAGAGGGAGTGTGAGAAAGAGAGACCACATGCAAGGGAGGATTAATTTTTTCAAATTTAAAATTATAGAGCAGTATTATGGGACAAATTATTAAAATGTAAAAGTGGGACAACTTTTTAAAGTTTAAGCATTGAATGAAAGGATGTGGCGCGCATTAATTAATGAAGAATTTATAAAATGTAATTCCCTGTCAACTATGCAGATCAGGGGTTTTTATCCGGCAAAATGTGAAAAATGTCACCTGACAATGTAATTGACGACTTTTTAAAATTTATGTTCCTGTCACCTATGTAGAGGTGCCCCGGTGACATCCACCATCCATTTTGATATCTTCTCTATCAACTTCTTTTCGGAGCCTACCATGTTGATCACGGTTATCGGCGAATCAGGGTTCCACGCCGGAGAGAAGGCGTGAGAAAAAGAGACCAAGTTTAAGGGAGATAAATTTATCCAAAAATTTTGGGATAGAGCGGAAATGTTGGAAAAGCTATTGAGGCGCAAATGTGGGGCAAATTACAGAAGCCCAAATGTGGGCCAAAAGAGCAAAGCGGAAATGTGAGAAAAGCTGTTAAAGCGCAAATGTGGGCCAAATTACAGAAGACAAAAAAAATCCACAGAAGAAACTAAGATAAAAACATCCTGCACGATATCATATACAAATGTGCGGATGTCCCTGGCCATATTATTGAAGAAAACCACAAAAATAAGATAATAATGCACTTAGTGAAGTAGATGCAAGCATTATATATGGACAAAGTCCTCACTCTGATATGATAGAATAGGTGGTACATATAGGTGTGCTTACTCCTCCTCCCATTGGTTGCTTCATGCACATGGAAGTGACTAGGAGCAGCACACCATATGTGCGGCATCTGCGCTCCTGAACATAGAAGCCCAATGGCTTAGGTAGGTTTAGCGTAGGACCCGCCTGACCTGAGACCACCTTGGCGCTTGGTAGGCGGGCTTAGATGTGTTTTGATCAAAATATATTGACTAAGTGTCTCAGATATTATCATATCAGAGTGAGGACTTTGTCCATATATAATGCTTGCATCTACTTCACTAAGTGCATTATTATCTTATTTCTGTGGTTTTCTCCAAATTATAGAAGCCCAAATGTGGGCCAAAAGAGTAAAGCAGAAATATCGGAAAAGTTATTGAAGCAAAAATGTTGGCCAAAAGAGTAAAGCGGAATTGTGGGACAAATTATTGAAGCACAAATGTGGTACAACTTGTTAAAGTTAAAGCATTGAATCAAAGGAGGTGGTGCACATCAATTAAAGAAGCATTTCAGAAATTTTATTCGCTGTCACCTATGCAGAGCAGGGGTTTTATTCACGTCTAAAATTGTATAATGTCAACCGAAGAATGTAATAGAAAAATTAAAGAAATGTATTAACCTGTCTACTTGGTAGAGCAGGGGTCTTATGACAGAAAAAATTTGTTTATTTTCACCCTAAAATGTAAAATAAAAATTATTGAAATTTATTAAGCTGTCAACTAGGTAGAGCAGGGGTATATTACACCCAAAAATTTGTGAATTTCACCAGAAAATGTAACTGACACATTTTTTTAAAAAATTTTTTTACCGGTCTACTAGTATAGCAGTGGTACTTCACACCTAAAAATTTTGTCTATATGGTATAGCAGTAGTACATCAAACCCAAAAATTTGTGAATTTCACCAGAAAATGTAACTGACAATTAAAATTTTTATTTTTTTACTGGTCTACTAGGTATAGCAGTAGTACTTCACACGCAAAAATTGTTGAATTTCAACTGAAAATGTAACTGACAATTTTATTTTATTTTTTACCCATCTACTACATCACACCCAAAAATTTGTGAATTTCACCAGAAAATGTAACTGACAATTTTTTTAAATTTTTTTTTACTGGTCTACTAGGTATAGCAGTAGTACTTCACACCCAAAAATTGTTGAATTTCAACTGAAAATGTAACTGCCATTTTTTTTTTTTTTTACCTTTGTACTAGGTATAGCAGTGGTACATCACGCCCCAAAATTGGTGAATTTCACCAGAAAATGTAACTGTCAAAGTAGTGAAATGACATAAAATAAAATACGTACAAATAAAAAATAAAAAAAGATTTATGATGTGGAGTTCCATATGGAGTAGGAGTTTGAGGAGTCCGTGGACATACGGTGTAGGTGGAAACGGCGGTGGAGGAGGACGAGGTAGCCAACAAGGGTTTTTGGTTTTAATTTAATTTTAAAAAATTAGGGTACACTCCAAAAGAGTGTGAAATATCCAAAATACAAGAATGAGCAATTGCGCTGCAGTATAACAATGGCTGGTTAGTGCCGGTATAAATGTCTATTCTGCACAAGGTACGGACAAGTCCTGTGGGATCCATGCCTGGTTCATTTTAATGAATGTGAGCTTGTCCACATTGGCTGTGGACAGGCGGCTGCGCTTGTCTGTGATGACGCCCCCTGACGTGCTAAACACACGTTCAGATAATACACTGGCTGCAGGGCAGGCCAGCACCTCCAAGGCGTAAAGGGCAAGCTCAGGCCATGTGCCCAATTTGGAGACCCAGAAGTTGAAGGGGGCAGACCCGTCATTCAGTACGTGTAGGCGTGTGCACACATACTGCTCCACCATGTTGGTGAAATGCTGCCTCCTGCTAAGACGTTCCATATCAGCTGGTGGTACTGGTTGTTGTGGCGTGCTGACAAAGCTTTTCCACATTTCGGCCATGCTCACCCTGCCTTCTGAGGTGCTGGCGGTGCCCCAGCTGCGTTGGCGACCTCTTCCTCGTCCTCTGCCTTCGCCTTGTGCTTCCACTGTGGCCCCGCTGTCAGGTGAGAATGCCACCAGCAGCGCATCTACCAGTGTGCGCTTGTACTCGCGCATCTTACAATCACGCTCCAGTGATGGAATTAAGGAAGGTACGTTGTCTTTGTAATGGGGATCCAGAACCGTCGCCACCCAGTAATCAGCACAAGTTAGAATGTGGGCAACTCGGCGGTCGTTGTGGAAACACTGCAGCATGTAATCGCTCATGTGTACCAGGCTGCCCAGAGACAACGAAAAGCTGTCCTCTGTGGGAGGTGTATTGTCTGTGTCCTCTGTATCCCCCCCAGCCACGCACCAGTGATGGCCATGAGCTGGTCTGGGTGCCATCCCTCTGTGAACATGGTTCCTCCTCCTCCATCTCCTCCTCCTCATCCTCCACCTCGTCATCCTCCAGAACTGTGCCCTGGCTGGACAATTGTGTACCTGGCGTTTGTGGGTGCAGGAACCTCAGGAATCTGCCTCAGGCCCAGCCACCACTGCATTTACCCAGTGTGCTGTTAGGCCCCTTTCACACGGGCGAGTATTCCACGTGGATGTGATGCGTGAGTTGAACGCATTGCACCCGCACTGAATCCCGACCCATTCATTTCTATGGGGCTGTGCACACGAGCGGTGATTTTCACGCATCACTTGTGCGTTGCGTGAAAATCGCAGCTTGCTCCTCTTTGATGCGTTTTTCACATAACGCAGGCCCCATAGAAATGAATGGGGTTGCGTGAAATTCGCAAGCATCCGCAAGCAGGTGCGGATGCTTTGCGATTTTCACGCACGGTTGCTAGTAGACGATCGGGATGGGGACCCGATCATTATTATTTTCCCTTATAACATGGTTATAAGGGAAAATAATAGCATTCTGAATACAGAATGCATAGTAAAATAGGGTTGGTGGGGTTAAAAATAAAATAAAAAATAATTAAACTCACCTTAATCCACTGGCTTGCGCAGCCCGGCTTCTCTTCTGTCTCCTTCTTTGCTGATTGCAGGAAAAGGACCTGTGGACTCCGGTCATCACATGGTCCGTCACATGATCTTTTACCATGGTGATGGATCATGTGATGGACCATGTGATGACCGGAGTGACGTCACCACAGGTCCTTTTCCTGTAATCGGCAAAGAAGGAGACAGAAGAGAAGCCGGGCTGCGCGAGCAGGTGTAAATAAGGTGAGTTAAATTATTTATTTATTTTTTTTAACCCCTCCAGCCCTATTTTTCTATGCATTCTGTATTCAGAATGCTATTATTTTCCCTTATAACCATGTTATAAGGGAAAATAATACAATCTACAGAACACCGATCCCAAGCCCGAACTTCTGTGAAGAAGTTCGGGTTTGGGTACCAAACATGCGTGATTTTTCTCACACGAGTGCAAAACGCATTACAATGTTTTGCACTCGCGCTGAAATGTTTTGCACTCGGGCTGAAAAATCGTGCATGTTCCCGCAACGCACCCGCACCTTTTCCCGCAACGCCCGTGTGAAAGAGGCCTTAGGGAGATATAATGTCCCTGACCGTGCTTACTGGTCCACGTATCCGTAGTAAGGTGGACCCCAATTGGTTGTGCAGGGAAGGGATGGCTCGCCTTGAAAAAGTAGTGGCGGCTGGAAACGACGTACTGTGGGACAGCCACCGCCATAAGGCTTTTAAAACTCTCCATCTCCACCAGACAGAATGACAGCATTTCAAAGGCCAGGAATTTAGAAATGCTGGCATTCAGGGCCAGGGATCGCGGGTGGGTAGGGGCAGGGCCGGACTGGCCTACCGGGATACCGGGAAATTTCCCGGTGGGCCGCCGGCCCTGGGGCCGCTTTAAGATGTGCCTGCACTTTTTCTGCGGCCGGCGGGCCGAATCCGAAAGCTAGCCTCAGTCTGATGTAGTGGAGTGGTGGCCGCACTGGCAGGTGGGTAGAGCTGAGCAGGCCAGCAGGCCGGCCGGCCTCCGTGGGAGCGGCACTGCTCCCTCCGACCACCTGGTGTCGCTGTGAGCGGCAGCCCGTGATCCTGAGGATCTGGCTGTCCTGTGTGTGGCCGCCCCTCTCTTCCTGCAAGTGGCCTCAGGCTCAGTGGCGTATAATAAACATTGAGTGCGGCCCCCCCCCAGTATAATAAACATTGAGTGCGGCCCCCCCAGTATAATAAACATTGAGTGCGGCCCCCCCCCCAGTATAATAAACATTGAGTGCGGCCCCCCCCCCCCCAGTATAATAAACATTGAGTGCACCCCCCCCCCAGTATAATAAACATTGGTGGGCAGTGGGCAGTGCCAATGAGGGTTAAAAAATAAAAAATTAACTCACCTCCTCCAATTGATCGCGTAGCTGCTGCCGGTCTCCAGTCCTGTACTTTCTTCAGGACCTGTGGTGACTTCACTGAGCTCCAGCCTCCATCACATGGTCCATTACCATGGTGATGGATCATGTGATGTATCATGTGATGAGCTCAGTGACATCACCACAGGTCCTTTGACAGGTCCTAAAGAAAGTACATGAGACCGGCTGCTACGCGATCAATTGGAGGTGGTGAGTTAATTTTTATTTATTTTTTTAACCCTCATTGGCACTGCCCACCAATGTTTATTATGTTAGGGGGGGGGGGGGGGCGCACTGTGCCACCAATGTTTATTATACTGGTGTGTTGGGGGGGGGCACACTGCACCACCAATGTTTATATGTTTATTATACTAGGGAGGGGGGGGCGCACTGCCCACCAATGTTTATTATGTTGGGGGGGCGCACTGTGCCACTGCCACCAATGTTTATTATACTGGGGTGTTGGGGGGGGCGCACTGTGCCACCAATGTTTAGTATACTGGGGTGTTGGGGGGGCACTGCACCACCAATGTTTATATGTTTATTATACTAGGGAGGGGGGCGCACTGCGCCACCAATGTTTATTATGTTGGGGGGGACGCACTGCGCCACCAATGTTTATTATACTGGGGTGTTGGGGGGGGGCGCACTGCGCCACCAATGTTTATTATGTTGGGGGGGGCGCACTGCGCCACCAATGTTTATTATACTGGGGTGTTGGGGGGGGGGGGGGGCACACTGCGCCACCAATGTTTATTATGTTGGGGGGGGCGCACACCACACTATTAAATAATGCAGCTGCGCCTGCCAGGCTTGAGCAGGTATATGTGTGAATAGGGAAGATGCTGAGATCCGGCTGTACCTCAAAGTGAGGTACAGCCGGATCTCAGCATCTTCCCTTATCCATATTCACACATATACCTGCTCAAGCCTGGGAGGCGCAGCTGCATTATTTAAAGGGATTCTGTCAGATTTAACCCCTCTAACCTAAGCATATGCTCATGTCCAGACTAATAAGAAGAATCCTAAGCTGGCCTTATTAAACCTCACTGTGGCTCTATTTGCCCAAAAAACTGGTTTTTATAACCTGTCAATCACTTACTTAAGGTGCCCAAGGGGAGGTCCGTTAATACAGGGTGCCCGACCACACCCCTTGCCGTCTGGGACGGGGAGGATTGCGGAGGCGGCGCTGAGCTGTAGAAGGCGGCACTGAAGACAGGGAAGGCGGCGCTGGGCAACGGACAGCAAGGGGTGTGGTCGGGCACCCTGTATTAACGGACCTCCCCTTGGGCACCTTAAGTAAGTGATTGACAGGTTATAAAAACCTGTTTTTTGGGCAAATAGAGCCACGGTGAGGTTTAATAAGGCCAGCTTAGGATTCTTCTTATTAGTCTGGACATGAGCATATGTTTAGGTTAGAGGGGTTAAATCTGATGACCGAATCCCTTTAATAGTGTGGTGTGGGTATGTTGGGGTGGGAGGTCCGATAGGTATGTGGGGGTGGGAGATCCGGGAGGGGGGGGCCCATACATTTTTTTTGCTATGGGGCCCAGTCATTTCTAGCTACGCCCCTGCTCAGGCTCCCGCCGCCTCATCAGATTCAAATATGCCGGGCCCAGGCCGCAGACCGGAAGCAGAGCCCGACCCCTGTGTATGCCGCCGTCACCGATGTAAACAGCCCTGGGGGTAAGAAGGGGCCAGGCTGTGCCCACATATGACTGTGCATGCTGTCAGGGTTATGTAGTGTATATTATTTACATACAGTCTTATAAATTATAAGACTGTATGTACACTAATATACACTACATAACCCTGACAGCATGCACAGTCATATGTGGGCACAGCCCTGGCATCCAATACATATCACAGAGAGCTGTACTGTGCAGTATAGCTCTCTGTGACATGTATTAGATGCCAGGGCTGTGCCCACATGTGACTGTGCAGGCTGTCAGGGTTATGTAGTGTATACTATTAGTTTACATACAGTCTCCAGTTTACAGGAATCTCCAGGAGTGACATCGGCTGGGCAGATCAGCTTCTAGGATCTGGGCTCCAAGATGTTCTCCCCTCCCAGCCCCTGACAACCTGTGTGACAACGTTTCACAAAGTGCTACCTCCAGCCAGAGCCCTGCTGTCAACTGCCCCAATCATCTCCTTGCAGTGATGCATGTGAGGGCCACAGAGGGCCCATGGAGCCCATATCCTAGAAGCTGATCTGCCCAGCTGATGCCACTCCTGGAGAGTCCCTTGCTGCTCTCTGTACAGGAGGGGACAGTGATCACACAGCTCTCTGCATCCAGCAGGCTGCTCAGCCTCCACACAGGCAGCTCCCAGCAGTCTACTGTGCCTTCATACATAGAAGCCTGGAGGTCACTTCCAGGCAGCTGAAACTCCATGCATGGTGGTCAGAGTGGCTGTGAGAAGCTTGGAGCCCACCACCTCCAGGCAGCTGCACTTCAACAACTTTTCCAGGAGAATCCAGCAACTCTGTGACAGCAGGAAGGGGTTGCGAGTCACTCACTTGTCCCTGTGCAGCCTGCAGCTCCAGTCCTTCTCCTGGTGCTGCTGCTGACATACATTCAAGGGGGACAGAAGGGGAAGGGGGGTAAGGAAGAGGGGGAAGGCCAGGTACTTACAGGAGGACTACATCTGAGTATAAATTAAAGGGGTTGTTCGGGTTCAGAGCTGAACCCGGA
The DNA here is from genome assembly GCF_905171765.1 of Bufo bufo. Taxonomy (NCBI): domain Eukaryota; kingdom Metazoa; phylum Chordata; class Amphibia; order Anura; family Bufonidae; genus Bufo; species Bufo bufo. Next base: position 262,814,788 of record NC_053394.1, read on the forward strand.
CATACCTCCATTTTCACCCAGGCAGCCCCCCTGACTTGAGCATCGGAGCAGTTCATGCTCCGATGCTCTCCTTTGCCCTGCGCTAAATCGCGCAGGGCAAAGGCATTTTTTGAAGATCTGGTGACGTACTGGGGCTCTCCATGGGGCTGCCAGGAAGCCCAGTGACGTCACCGTCACTGATGGCCGGGATTTAGCGCTGCCCTAGCCAGTAAAACGGTAATATGAACAATGGGGTTCTACAAAAGAGCTATCGTGGGGCAAAGTTCATATTCGTGTTTACACACGTGTTTTAAAATGAATGCTTTCCCCTTTTATAAACAAGTAAATAATGACGCAACGCTGTGGGGCTGGTGTGCAACTTTTTCCAGGGCTGGTTTTTATCCCCAGTCCGGCCCTGGGTAGGGGAGTACTTCCTCTTTTGCTCCAGTGTTTAGGAGATAGACAGCTGAACACTTCCATGGGACATTGTGGAGATGCTTGGTGACCCAGGTGGTGGTGTTGCTAGCACATCCTCTGTTTGCGGGGTGGCAGGTGCCATTGCCATTCCAGAGGGGGATGAAGAGGCCGCGACTGCAGCAGAAGAGGAAGCAGGAGGAGCCAGAGACCTTTCTTGGTTTTTGAGGTGTCTACTCAACTGCAGCTCGTGCTTTGCACTTAGATGCCTGGTCATGCAGGTTGTGCTCAGGTTTAGAACATTTATGCCTTGCTTCAGGTTCTTATTGCACAGCGTGCAAACCACTCGTGTCTTGTCGTCAGCACATTGTCTGAAGAACTGCCATCCCAGGGAACTCCTTGGAGCTGGCTTTGATGTGTTTGGTCCCTTGGTGCAGTGGGCAGTAGCAGGCGTACTGTTTAGAGGACGTCCGCTCCACTTTTGCACCATGCTCCCTCTTTTGCTGTGCTGTTGGCTCTGTGCGACCACCGCCTCTTCCTCCGAACTATACAGGTCACTCGCATGACCTTGATTCCATGTGGGGTCGAGGACCTCATCGTCCTCCACATCATATTCCATCCAGTCTTCACCCCTGCCCTCCTTGTCGGTCTGCACACTGCAGAAAGCCACAGCAGTTGGCACCTGTGTTTCGTCATGATCTGAGACGTGCTGCGGTGGTCCTCCCATGTACTCATCCGGAAACATAAGTGGTCGGGCATCGGTGCACTCAATTTCTTCCACTTCTGGGGCAGGGTTATGTGGGTGGCCCTGGGAAACCCTGCTAACAGAGTCATCAAAAAGCAGAGCAGATTCCTGCATGAATTGCGGCTCAGACTGCTTGGCTGATTTGCAAAGGGGTGAGGTGAAAGACTGATGGCCATGGGTTGCAGGTGCCAACTCTGATCTTTCAGCAAGAGACTGGGTGGGAGGCACTGTGAAGAAATGTGAAGGAACTGGAGGCACTGTCATCCACCCAATCTACTATTGTTTGTACTTGTTCTGGCCTCACCATTTGTAGAGCCGCATTAGGCCCGACCAAATAACACTGAAGGTTCTGTCGCCTACTCACACCTGAGGATGGTGTTTCACTTGTGCATGTAGCTGGCACAGATCAACCACGTTCTCTCCCTACAACAGGAGCTCCCCAACACCAGCAGCACCACGACCAGGGCCACGTCCCTTATTTGACGCTCTCCTCATTCTTTGCGTTCACCAACCAAACTAACAGATGGTTTATGTCAGGCGACAATGTAACCACCAATAGTCAACAATTAACCTCTTAAGGAAACAGGGCATACAGGTATGCCCTGATGTCATGGTACTTAAGGACACAGGGCGTACCAGTACATCCTGTGTATTTCCGATCACCGCCGCGCGGCGGGCGGTGATCGGAACAAGGTGTCTGCTCAAATCATTGAGCAGGCATCCTGGGACAATGCGGGTGACCCCACCGTGATGGCGATCGCCTCAAATTGCAGACCTGTCAATTCAGACCTGCGGATTGCAGCGTTTACAGGAGTTGCGGCGGGCGGTCAGCGGTGCCATGGGGTCCCCGTGTGGTTGTAATGGGGACCCGATGGCATGGAAGGCAGCGCAATGTCTTCCTTAGGGATCGGCGCTGCCTTCCGGTGACGAGCCTGTGAGATCCAGGCAGGAAGCTGTATGAGTAATACACACTGTATTACTCATACAACCAATGCATTCCAATACAGAAGTATTGGAATGCATTGTAAAGGGGATCAGACCCCCAAAAGTTGAAATCCCAAAGTGGGACAAAAAAATAAGTGAAAAAAAGTTGGGAAAAAAAGTTTTCCCTACCAAAAATTTAAAAGTTCAAGTAAAAAAAAAAAGTCATTTCCCCCAAATAAAGTAAAAAAAAATTGCTAAAACCTAGGGAAAAAAAGACATATTAGGTATCGCCGCGTCCGTATCGACCGGCTCTATAAACATATAAAAACCGAGCTAAATAAACAATTTTTTTACATCACTAAGGCCCCTTTCACACGGGCGAGTATTCCGCGCGGATGCGATGCGTGAGTTGAACGCATTGCACCCGCACTGAATACCTACCCATTCATTTCTATGGGGCCGTTCACATGAGCGGTGATTTTCACGCATCACTTGTGCGTTGCGTGAAAATTGCAGCATGCTCTATATATATGTTTTTCACGCAACGCAGGCCCCATAGAAGTGAATGGGGTTGTGTGAAAATTGCAAGCATCTGCAAGCAAGTGCGGATGCTGTGCAATTTTCACGCACGGTTGCTAGGAGACGATCGGGATGGAGACCCGATCATTATTATTTCCCCTTATAACATTGTTATAAGGGAAAATAATAGCATTCTGAATACAGAATGCATAGTAAAGTAGCGCTGGAGGGGTTAAAAATAAATAATAATAATTTAACTCACCTTAATCCACTTGACCGCGGAGCCCAGCTTCTCCTTCTGTCTCCTTTCTTTAGGACCTGGGTAAAGGACCTGTGGTGACGTCACTCCGGTCATCACATGATCCATCACATGATCTTTTACCATGGTGATGAATCATGTGATGGATCATGTGATGACCGGAGTGACGTCACCACAGGTCCTTTACCCAGGTCCTACAGAAAGGAGACAGAAGGAGAAGCCGGGCTCCGCGGTCAAGTGGATTAAGGTGAGTTAAGTGTTTTTTTATTTTTTTTAACCCCTTCAGCGCTATTTGACTATGCATTCTGTATTCAGAATGCTATTATTTTCCCTTATAACCATGTTATAAGGGAAAATAATACAATCTACAAAACACCGATCCCAAGCCCGAACTTCTGTGAAGAAGTTCGGGTTTGGGTACCAAACATGCGCGATTTTTCTCACGCGTGTGCAAAATGCATTACAATGTTTTGCACTCGCGCGGGAAAGTCGGGGGTGTTCCCGCAACGCACCCGCGCATTTTCCCGCAACGCCCGTGTGAAAGGGGCCTTAAAGTACAACAGCAAGCGATCAAAAGGCGTATGCCCACCAAAATAGTACCAATCTAACCGTCACCTCATCCCGCAAAAAAATGAGCCCCTACCTAAGACAATCGCCCAAAAAATAAAAAATACTATGGCTCATAATATGGAGACACTAAAACATCTTTTTTTTGTTTTAAAAAAAGCTGTTATTGTGTAAAACTTAAGTAAATTAAAAGAAGTATACATATTAGGTATCACCGCATCCGTAATAACATGCTCTATAAAAATATCACATGACCTAACCCCTCAGATGAACACCGTAAAAAATAAAATAAAATAAACGGTGTAAAAAAAGCATTTTTTTGTCACCTTACATCACAAAAAGTATAATAGCAAGCGATCAAAAAGTCATACGCACCCCAAAATAGTGCCAATCAAACCGTCATCTCATCCCGAAACAAATGAGCCCCTACACAAAACAGTTGCTTAAAAAATAAATAAAACTATGGCTTTCAGAATGTGGAGACACTAAAGAATCATTTAAAAAAAAAGCTTTGTTATGTAAAACTGAAATAATCAACCCAAACAAGTATTTGGTATTGTCGCGTCCATGACAACCTGCTCTAAAAAAATACCACATGATCTAACCTGTCAGATGAATGTTGTAAATAACTAAATATAAAAACTGTGCCAAAACAGCTATTTCTTGTAACCTTGCCTCACAAAAAGTGTAATATAGAGCAACCAAAAATCATATGTACCCTAAAATAGTACCATCAAAACTGCCACCCTATCCCGTAGTTTCTAAAATGGGGTTACTTTTTTGGAGTTTCTACTCTAGGGGTGCATCAGGGGGGCTTCAAATGGGACATGGTGTCAAAAAACCAGTTCAGCAAAATGAGCCTTCGAAAAACCGTATGGCATTCCTTTCCTTCTGCGCTCTGCCGTGTGCCCGTACAGCAGTTTACGACCACATATGGGGTGTTTCTGTAAACTACAGAATCAGGGCCATAAATATTGAGTTTTGTTTGTCTGTTAACCCTTGCTTTGTAACTGGAAAAAAATTATTAAAATGGAAAATCTGCTAAAAAAGTTAAATTTTGAAATTATCTCTATTTTCCATTAATTCTTGTGGAATATCTAATGGGTTAACAACATTTGTAAAATGAATTTTTTAATACCTTGCGGGTAGAGTTGAGCGAACACCTGGATGTTCGGGTTCGAGAAGTTCGGCCGAACTTCCCGGAAATGTTCGGTTTCGGGATCTGAACCCGACCCGAACTTCGTCCCGAACCCGAACCCCATTGAAGTCAATGGGGACCCGAACTTTTGGGCACTAAAAAGGCTGTAAAACAGCCCAGGAAAGAGCTAGAGGGCTGCAAAAGGCAGCAACATGTAGGTAAATCCCCTGCAAACAAATGTGGATAGGGAAATGAATTAAAATTAAAATTAAAAAAATAAAAATGAACCAATATCAATTGGACAGAGGTCCCATAGCAGAGAATCTGGCTTCACGTCAGCAGAGAATCAGTCTCTTCATGCCATAGCAAAGAATCTGACTTCATGTCAGCAGAGAATCAGTCTCTTCATGCCATAGCAGAGAATCTGGCTTCATGTCAGCGCAGAATCAGTCTTCATGTCATAGCAGAGAATCAGGCTTCACGTCACCCACCACTGGAACAGGCCACTGTCACACATTTAGGCCCCGGCACCCAGACAGAGGAGAGAGGTCCCGTAACAGAGAATCTGGCCTTATGTCAGCGCAGAATCTGTCTTCATGTCATAGCAGAGAATTAAGCTTCACGTCACCCACCACTGGAACAGGCCACTGTCACACATTTAGGCCCCGGCACCCAGACAGAGGAGAGCGGTCCCGTAACAGAGAATCTGGCATTATGTCAGCGCAGAATCTGTCTTCATGTCATAGCAGAGAATCAAGCTTCACGTCACCCACCACTGGAACAGGCCACTGTCACACATTTAGGCCCCGGCACCCAGACAGAGGAGAGAGGTCCTGTAACAAAGAATCTGGCCTTATGTCAGCACAGAATCTGTCTTCATGTCATAGCAGAGAATCAGGCATCACGTCACCCACCACTGGAACAGGCCACTGTCACACATTTAGGCCCAGGCACCCAGGCAGAGGAGAGAGGTCCCGTAACAGAGAATCTGGCCTTATGTCAGCGCAGAATCTGTCTTCATGTCATAGCAGAGAATCAGGCATCACGTCACCCACCACTGGAACAGGCCACTGTCACACATTTAGGCCCAGGCACCCAGGCAGAGGAGAGAGGTCCCGTAACAGAGAATCTGGCCTTATGTCAGCGCAGAATCAGTCTTCATGTCATAGCAGAGAATCAAGCTTCACGTCACCCACCACTGGAACAGGCCACTGTCATACATTTAGGCCCAGGCACCCAGGCAGAGGAGAGAGGTCCTGTAACAGAGAATCTGGCCTTATGTCAGCACAGAATCTGTCTTCATGTCATAGCAGAGAATCAGGCATCACGTCACCCACCACTGGAACAGGCCACTGTCACACATTTAGGCCCAGGCACCCAGGCAGAGGAGAGAGGTCCCGTAACAGAGAATCTGGCCTTATGTCAGCACAGAATCTGTCTTAATGTCATAGCAGAGAATCAGGCTTCACGTCACCCACCACTGGAACAGGCCACTGTCATACATTTAGGCCCAGGCACCCAGGCAGAGGAGAGAGGTCCCGTAACAGAGAATCTGGCCTTATGTCAGCGCAGAATCTGTCTTCATGTCATAGCAGAGAATCAGGCTTCACGTCACCCACCACTGGAACAGGCCACTGTCACACATTTAGGCCCAGGCACCCAGTCAGAGGAGAGAGGTCCCGTAACAGAGAATCTGGCCTTATGTCAGCGCAGAATCTGTATTCATGTCATAGCAGAGAATCAGGCTTCACGTCACCCACCACTGGAACAGGCCACTGTCACACATTTAGGCCCAGGCACCCAGGCAGAGGAGAGAGGTCCCGTAACAGAGAATCTGGCCTTATGTCAGCGCAGAATCTGTATTCATGTCATAGCAGAGAATCAGGCTTCACGTCACCCACCACTGAAACAGGCCACTGTGACACATTTAGGCCCAGGCACCCAGGCAGAGGAGAGAGGTCCCGTAACAGAGAATCTGGCCTTATGTCAGCGCAGAATCTGTATTCATGTCATAGCAGAGAATCAGGCTTCACGTCACCCACCACTGGAACAGGCCACTGTCACACATTTAGGCCCAGGCACCCAGGCAGAGGAGAGAGGTCCCGTAACAGAGAATCTGGCCTTATGTCAGCGCAGAATCTGTATTCATGTCATAGCAGAGAATCAGGCTTCACGTCACCCACCACTGGAACAGGCCACTGTCACACATTTAGGCCCAGGCACCCAGACAGAGGAGAGCGGTCCCGTAACAGAGAATCTGGCCTTATGTCAGCGCAGAATCTGTCTTCATGTCATAGCAGAGAATCAGGCTTTACGTCAGCCACCACTGGAACAGGCCACTGTCACACATTTAGGCCCAGGCACCCAGGCAGAGGAGAGAGGTCCCGTAACAGAGAATCTGGCCTTATGTCAGCGCAGAATCTGTATTCATGTCATAGCAGAGAATCAGGCTTCACATCACCCACCACTGGAACAGGCCACTGTCACACATTTAGGCCCCGGCACCCAGACAGAGGAGAGGTTTATTCAACTTTGGGTTGCCCCACAATATAATGGTAAAATGAAATTAAAAATAGTATTGAATGAGGAAGTGCCCTGGAGTAGAATAATATATTGTTAAGGGGAGGTAGTTAATATCTAATCTGCACAGGGGATGGACAGGTCCTGTGGGATCCATGCCTGGTTCATTTTTATGAACGTCAGCTTGTCCACATTGGCTGTAGACAGGCGGCTGCGTTTGTCTGTAATAACGCCCCCTGCCGTGCTGAATACACGTTCAGACAAAACGCTGGCCGCCAGGCAGGCCAGCACCTCCAAGGCATAAAAGGCTAGCTCTTGCCACGTGGACAATTTGGAGACCCAGAAGTTATATGGGGCCGAACCATCAGTCAGTACGTGGAGGGGTGTGCACAGGTACTGTTCCACCATGTTAGTGAAATGTTGCCTCCTGCTAACACGTTCCGTATCAGGAGGTGGTGCAGTTAGCTGTGGCGTGGTGACAAAACTTTTCCACATCTCTGCCATGCTAACCCTGCCCTCAGAGGAGCTGGCCGTGACACAGCTGCGTTGGCGACCTCTTGCTCCTCCTCTGCCTTCGCCTTGGGCTTCCACTGGTTCCCCTGTGACATTTGGGAATGCTCTCAGTAGCGCGTCTACCAACGTGCGCTTGTACTCGCGCATCTTCCTATCACGCTCCAGTGTAGGAAGTAAGGTGGGCACATTGTCTTTGTACCGGGGATCCAGCAGGGTGGCAACCCAGTAGTCTGCACACGTTAAAATGTGGGCAACTCTGCTGTCGTTGCGCAGGCACTGCAGCGTGTAGTCGCTCATGTGTGCCAGGCTGCCCAGAGGTAAGGACAAGCTGTCCTCTGTGGGAGGCGTATCGTCATCGTCCTGTGTTTCCCCCCAGCCACGCACCAGTGATGGGCCCGAGCTGCTTTGGGTGCCACCCCGCTGTGAACATGCTTCATCCTCATCCTCCTCCACCTCCTCCTCATCCTCGTCCTCCTCGTCCTCCAGTAGTGGGCCCTGTCTGGCCACATTTGTATCCGGCCTCTGGTGTTGCAGAAAACCTCCCTCTGAGTCACTTTGAAGAGACTGGCCTGAAAGTGCTAAAAATGACCCCTCTTCCTCCTCTTCCTCCTGGGCCACCTCCTCTTCCATCATCGCCCTAAGTGTTTTCTCAAGGAGACATAGAAGTGGTATTGTAACGCTGATAACGGCGTCATCGCCACTGGCCATGTTGGTGGAGTACTCGAAACAGCGCAACAGGGCACACAGGTCTCGCATGGAGGCCCAGTCATTGGTGGTGAAGTGGGTCTGATCCGCAGTGCGACTGACCCGTGCGTGCTGCAGCTGAAACTCCACTATGGCCTGCTGCTGCTCGCACAGTCTGTCCAGCATATGCAAGGTGGAGTTCCACCTGGTGGGCACGTCGCATATGAGTCGGTGAGCGGGAAGGCCGAAGTTACGCTGTAGCGCAGACAGGCGAGCAGCGGCAGGGTGTGAACGCCGGAAGCGCGAACAGACGGCCCGCACTTTATGCAGCAGCTCTGACATGTCGGGGTAGTTGCGAATGAACTTCTGCACCACCAAATTCAGCACATGCGCCAGGCAAGGGATGTGTGTCAAACCGGCTAGTCCCAGAGCTGCAACGAGAATTCGCCCATTATCGCACACCACCAGGCCGGGATTGAGGCTCACCGGCAGCAACCACTCGTCGGTCTGTTGTTCTATACCCCGCCACAACTCCTGTGCGGTGTGGGGCCTGTCCCCAAAACATATGAGTTTCAGAATGGCCTGCTGACGTTTACCCCGTGCTGTGCTGAAGTTGGTGGTGAAGGTGTGTGGCTGACTGGATGAGCAGGTGGAAGAAGAGGAGGAGGAAGCTGAGTAGGAGGAGGAGGAGACAGGAGGCAAAGAATGTTGCCCTGCGATCCTTGGCGGCGGAAGGACGTGCGCCAAACAGCTCTCCGTCTGGGGCCCAGCCGCCACTACATTTACCCAGTGTGCAGTTAGGGAGATATAGCATCCCTGGCCGTGCTTACTGGTCCACGTATCTGTGGTTAGGTGGACCTTGCCACAGATGGCGTTGCGCAGTGCACACTTGATTTTATCGGACACTTGTTTGTGCAGGGAAGGCACGGCTCTCTTAGAGAAGTAGTGGCGGCTGGGAACAACATACTGTGGGACAGCAAGTGACATGAGCTGTTTGAAGCTGTGTGTGTCCACCAGCCTAAATGACAGCATTTCATAGGCCAGTAGTTTAGAAATGCTGGCATTCAGGGCCAAGGATCGAGGGTGGCTAGGTGGGAATTTACGCTTTCTCTCAAATGTTTGTGAGATGGAGAGCTGAACGCTGCCATGTGACATGGTTGAGATGCTTGGTGACGCAGGTGGTGGTGTTGGTGGTACATCCCATGTTTGCTGGGCGGCAGGTGCCAACGTTCCTCCAGAGGCGGAAGAAGAGGCCGAGGCGGCGGCAGCAGCAGCAGAAGAGGCCGAGGCGGCAGCAGCAGAAGATGTAGCAGGGGGAGCCTGAGTGACTTCCTTGTTTTTAAGGTGTTTACTCCACTGCAGTTCATGCTTTGCATGCAGGTGCCTGGTCATGCAGGTTGTGCTAAGGTTCAGAACGTTAATGCCTCGCTTCAGGCTCTGATGGCACAGCGTGCAAACCACTCGGGTCTTGCCGTCAGCACATTGTTTGAAGAAGTGCCATGCCAGGGAACTCCTTGAAGCTGCCTTTGGGGTGCTCGGTCCCAGATGGCGGCGGTCAGTAGCAGGCGTAGTCTCTTGGCGGCGGGTGTTCTGATTTTTCCCACTGCTCCCTCTTTTGCTACGCTGTTGGCTCGGTCTCACCACTGCCTCTTCCTCCGAACTGTGAAAGTCAGTGGCACGACCTTCATTCCATGTAGGGTCTAGGACCTCATCGTCCCCTGCATCGTCTTCCACCCAGTCTTGATCCCTGACCTCCTGTTCAGTCTGCACACTGCAGAAAGACGCAGCAGTTGGCACCTGTGTTTCGTCATCATCAGAGACGTGCTGAGGTGGTATTCCCATGTCCTCATCATCAGGAAAAATAAGTGGTTGTGCGTTAGTGCATTCTATCTCTTCCACCCCTGGGGAAGGCCTAGGTGGATGCCCTTGGGAAACCCTGGCAGCAGAGTCTTCAAACAGCATAAGAGACTGCTGCATAACTTGAGGCTCAGACAGTTTCCCTGATATGCATGGGGGTGATGTGACAGACCGATGGGCTTGGTTTTCATGCGCCATCTGTGCGCTTTCTGCAGAAGACTGGGTGGGAGATAATGTGAACGTGCTGGATCCACTGTCGGCCACCCAATTGACTAATGCCTGTACCTGCTCAGGCCTTACCATCCTTAGAACGGCATTGGGCCCCACCAAATATCGCTGTAAATTCTGCTGGCTACTGGGACCTGAGGTAGTTGGTTCACTAGGACGTGTGGCTGTGGCAGAACGGCCACGTCCTCTCCCAGCACCAGAGGGTCCACTAACACCACCACGACCATGTCCACGTCCGCGTCCCTTATTAGATGTTTTCCTCATTGTTCCCGTTCACCACAATTTTGAGAATGGCAAATTTGGGAATGCTTTTTCAACCCAGAACAAAAAGTCTGCTTTGACGGTCACTACAAATAACTTGACCAGCTAAAACTGTGCAGATTTGGTTGAATAGAGATGTGAGACCTGTTTTTTTTTGCGCTGTGTGACAGTTATAGGTTTAATCACAGAATGACACTTCTATCAGCACGCTAGCGTGTGTCTTAGGTTTTTCTGAATGATACTATCAATAACTTCAATGTAAGATTTTCTTTTTGGGATAGATTTCAAGTAGGCCTGAAATACCACAAACTAGTTATTTTCAGAATGGCAAATTTGGGAATGCTTTTTCAACCCAGAACAAAAAGTCTGCTTTGACGGTCACTACAAATAACTTGACCAGCTAAAACTGTGCAGATTTGGTTGAATAGAAATGTCAGGTCTATTTTTTAGGCGCTGGGTGACAGGCTCAACTTGCCCCTGATGTAATATATGGCCAAAAAATAACCAGACTGTTGATGGTTAAATGCACTTCGGTGACACAGGCTCAGCCTGCAGCTGATGTAGTATATGGCCAAAAAATAATCAGACTGTTGATGGTTAAATGCACTTGGGTGAAACAGGCTCAGCCTGCAGCTGATGTAGGATATAGCACAAAATAACCACACTATCGATGGTTAAATACACTTGGTGATAGCTCGTGCTGGCGCACCACAAGTCACAAAATGGCCGCCGATCACCCCAGAAAAAAAGTGATCTAAAAACGCTCTGGGCAGCCTCAAAAAAGTGAGCAAGTCAATAATAGCACTTCAATGATCCACAGCTGCAGATCGATCACAGAATGAAGTCTTTTGGAGGAGTTAATCTGCCTAATCTCGCCCTAACGTCGCAGCTGCAACCTCTCCCTATACTGATCATAGCAGAGTGACGTGCGGCGCTACGTGACTCCAGCTTAAATAGAGGCTGGGTCACATGGTGCACTGGCCAATCACAGCCATGCCAATAGTAGGCAAGGCTGTGATGGCCTCTTGGGGCAAGTAGTATGACGCTTGTTGATTGGCTGCTTTGCAGCCTTTCAAAAAGCACCAAGAAAGCGCCGAACACCGAACCCGAACCCGGACTTTTACGAAAATGTTCGGGTTCGGGTCCGTGTCACGGACACCCCAAAATTCGGTACGAACCCGAACTATACAGTTCGGGTTCGCTCATCCCTACTTGCGGGGTGTAGTTTCTAGAATGGGGTCATTTTTGGGTGGTTTCTATTATGTAATCCTCACAAAGTGAGTTCAGACCTGAACTAGTCCTTTAAAAAGTGGGTTTTTGAAAATTTCTGAAAAATTTCAAGATTTGCTTCTAAACTTCTAAGCCTTGTAACATCCCCAAAATATAAAATGTCATTCCCAAAATAATCCAAACATGAAGTAGACATGTGGGGAATGTAAAGTAATAACTACAGGGAGTGCAGAATTATTAGGCAAGTTGTATTTTTGAGGATTAATTTTATTATTGAACAACAACCATGTTCTCAATGAACCCAAAAAACTCATTAATATCAAAGCTGAATATTTTTGGAAGTAGTTTTTAGTTTGTTTTTAGTTTTAGCTATTTTAGGGGGATATCTGTGTGTGCAGGTGACTATTACTGTGCATAATTATTAGGCAACTTAACAAAAAACAAATATATACCCATTTCAATTATTTATTTTTACCAGTGAAACCAATATAACATCTCAACATTCACAAATATACATTTCTGACATTCAAAAACAAAACAAAAACAAATCAGTGACCAATATAGCCACCTTTCTTTGCAAGGACACTCAAAAGCCTGCCATCCATGGATTCTGTCAGTGTTTTGATCTGTTCACCATCAACATTGCGTGCAGCAGCAACCACAGCCTCCCAGACACTGTTCAGAGAGGTGTACTGTTTTCCCTCCTTGTAAATCTCACATTTGATGATGGACCACAGGTTCTCAATGGGGTTCAGATCAGGTGAACAAGGAGGCCATGTCATTAGATTTTCTTCTTTTATACCCTTTCTTGCCAGCCACGCTGTGGAGTACTTGGACGCGTGTGATGGAGCATTGTCCTGCATGAAAATCATGTTTTTCTTGAAGGATGCAGACTTCTTCCTGTACCACTGCTTGAAGAAGGTGTCTTCCAGAAACTGGCAGTAGGACTGGGAGTTGAGCTTGACTCCATCCTCAACCCGAAAAGGCCCCACAAGCTCATCTTTGATGATACCAGCCCAAACCAGTACTCCACCTCCACCTTGCTGGCGTCTGAGTCGGACTGGAGCTCTCTGCCCTTTACCAATCCAGCCACGGGCCCATCCATCTGGCCCATAAAGTCTCACTCTCATTTCATCAGTCCATAAAACCTTAGAAAAATCAGTCTTGAGATATTTCTTGGCCCAGTCTTGACGTTTCAGCTTGTGTGTCTTGTTCAGTGGTGGTCGTCTTTCAGCCTTTCTTACCTTGGCCATGTCTCTGAGTATTGCACACCTTGTGCTTTTGGGCACTCCAGTGATGTTGCAGCTCTGAAATATGGCCAAACTGGTGGCAAGTGGCATCTTGGCAGCTGCACGCTTGACTTTTCTCAGTTCATGGGCAGTTATTTTGCGCCTTGGTTTTTACACACGCTTCTTGCGACCCTGTTGACTATTTTGAATGAAACGCTTGATTGTTCGATGATCACGCTTCAGAAGCTTTGCAATTTTAAGAGTGCTGCATCCCTCTGCAAGATATCTCACTATTTTTGACTTTTCTGAGCCTGTCAAGTCCTTCTTTTGACCCATTTTGCCAAAGGAAAGGAAGTTGCCTAATAATTATGCACACCTGATATAGGGTGTTGATGTCATTAGACCACACCCCTTCTTATTACAGAGATGCACATCACCTAATATGCTTAATTGGTAGTAGGCTTTCGAGCCTATACAGCTTGGAGTAAGACAACATGCATAAAGAGGATGATGTGGTCAAAATACTCATTTGCCTAATAATTCTGCACGCAGTGTATTTTTGAAGGTATTACTATGTATTCTAGAAGTAGAGAAATTCTAACTTGGAAATTTGCATTTTTTTTTACATTTTTTGGTAAATTTGGTATTTTTTTAATAAATAAAAAAGATTTTTTTTTACTCCATTTTACCAGTGTCATGAAGTACAATATGTGACGATCTCAGAATGGCCTGGATAAGTCAAAGAGTTTTAAAGTTATCACCACATAAAGTGACACTGGTCAGATTTGCAAAAAATGGCCTGGTTCTTTAAGTGAAAATGAGCCCGGTCCCTTAAGGGGTTAAGTTCACTGACAGTAAGGCCTCCTGCACACAACCATTATTTTTTTCCGTTTACTGGGCGTTTTCTGCGTTCCGTATACGGTCCATATATGGAACCATTCATTTCAATGGTTCCGCAAAAAAAACGGAATGTACTCCATATGCATTCCGTTTCCGTATTTCCGTTTTTCCGTTCCGTTGAAAGATAGAACATGTCCTATTATTGCCCGCAAATCACGTTCCGTGGCTCCATTCAAGTCAATGGGTCCGCAAAAAAAAGGGAACACATAAGGAAATGCATCCGTATGTCTTCCGTATCTGTTCCGTTTTTGCGGAACCATCTATTGAAAATGTTATGCCCAATTTTTTCTATGTAATTACTGTATACGGAAAAACGGAACGGAAACGGAAACAGAAACAAAAAAAGGAACAACGGATCCGTGAAAAATGGACCGCAAAACACTGAAAAAGCTATGCAGTCATGTGCAGGAGGCCTAAGGCAGTGCCCGTGTCATAAAGAGGAAAAGTTTCTTTAGGTTACACAACAGTGTGACACGCAAATTTTATATAATTACTTCACGGTCACAAAAAATTTTAATTTGTCAACCAACAATGTAACAGCAGTATTGACTGGTTGTATTGGACTGTCACAAATGCAGCAAAGGCCGCAAATGTAGTATCTTGCACAAAATGAGTGTTTTTTTAAAACCAGAATATAACAGCAGTATTTAACACTTGTATTGTACTGTCACAAATGCAGCAAAGGCCGCAAATGAAGTATCTTGCACAAAATGGGTGTTTTTTTTAAAACCAGAATATAACTGCAGTATTTAAAGCTTCTATTGGACTGTCACAAATGCAGCAAAGGCGGCAAAGGTACTTTATGGAAAAAAATATATGATTTTTTCACCCACAATTAAACAGATGGATTTAACAGATTTTCTTTCAATATCACAAGTGGAAGGCTGAAAAGTCAGCCTGAATTTGTGGGAGGGGCATCTTACCTTCTTAAGCTCCAGCCCCCAGCTCCTCAGGGCGCTTCTGTTCACAGCTGGTTAGGGAGTCGCTTGCTCTGGTACTGCATCCGTGCACGTTGTGAGTTGCTTTCATCTACTTCGTTTCATTTTCATACATTGCCGTTCACGTCTTCAGGAGAGGTAAATTCTGTGCCATACTTCCGGCTCCCTGAGTCGGCGTGCGTTCCAGCGTGGAACGCATGCCTATACACATTCCTGCCCCAAGTTGTTTCTTGTCTTGTCTGTCTCCTTTCTTTTCCCCATCCAACTCCCTCCCGAGGCAGCAGGGGGGGGCAGGGTCCGGCCCGCGGGTCCCCCCCCTCCACACGGCCTCCCCCGTCCCGTCTTTACTTAGGGCTCCGCTGCAGCCCGGCGTGCATTCCAGCGTGGAGCGCACGGCGGAAATCCGCCACCAGGCATGAGCTCCAGGTCGCGTGGTCGGCGTGCGTTCCAGCTTGGAGCGCACGCCGGAATCCCTCCGCCGGGCCTGGGCCTGGTCACATGTTCGGTGTGCGTTCCAGCTTGGAGCGCGCGTCGGAGTCCCTCCGCCGGGCCTGGGCCTGGTCACGTGTTCGGCGTGCGTTCCAGAGTGGAGCGCACGCCGGAATCTTCATTTAGGCACGGCAGATCCATGCGACGTGGCGGCTCCAGTGCGGTGGCCCCAGCCTGGGTTAATCCTGTCCCCACGGGGCCCTCCCCCTCTCGAAACACACCTTGATTCTGGCCCCACAACCAGGTCTCCCGCCCTACGTACTACTTAGGACGAGTGGTCCCCATCCCCCAGTCTGCTGGTCCGCATGGTCACCCCCCCTGCCATTCCATTTCGAACCAGGCAAGCCTGGCACCCCTGTCAAAACAGGCTATACGTAGTAGGGGTATCTAGCCCCTGGGCAACAACGGCCCACGTCCACAAACAGCCGCAAAAAAAAAAAAAAAAAAACCCTCGGTAGGTCCCAACCACAAGCCATCTCATACGCACTCCCGCCGTGCCACGCAGCGTTAGGCGAGAGGAAGACAAAGTTATCCTCATTTCCTCTTAAGGGTCCAATCACACGTCCGTAAGTGTTTTGCGGATCCGCAAAACACGGACACCTGCAATGTGCGATCCGCAATTTGCGGATCCGCACATCACAAACACTATAATAGAAAATGCCTTTTCTGGTCTGCAATCGCGGACAAGAATAGGACATGTTCTATTTTTCCAGGAACAAAATTGCAGATCCTGAAAAAATGGATCCCAAAAAAACGGATGCAGATCCCGAATAAATGGATGCGGATCCAGGAAATGTGGATTTGCATCCGTTCCAGCCCCATTGAAAGTGAATGGGTCCGCAAATTGCGGAACGAATGCGGACCCAAATTACGGACATGTGAATGATAGCCTTAGGGAAAGGGCCCCGGGGCCCCTGCTGGGCTGGAAGGGTCGCTAGTTTCAGCACGGTGTTCAAAGAAACCGGGGTCTCACCACGAGTAGGCCAGGTCATCATTGCACGCCATACCCATTCAGCGGTCACTAAACGCTCACTGCAGTCATCTATTCTATGGTGGCGACAGTGCCATGTGTTATATGTATGTACTTCACGTTATATGCTGCTGTCTCATCTACTGGTTCGCCAGGCTCATACCTACTTCTGCCTCCTGGATCACCCAGGCTCACACCTACCTCTGCCTCCTGGATCGCCCAGGCATGCACCTACCTCTGCCTCCTGGATCGCCCAGGCACGCACCTACCTCTGTCTCCTGGTTCGTCCAGGCTCATACCTACCTCTGCCTCCTGGATCGCCCAGGCACGCACCTTCTTCTGTCTCCTGGATCACCAGGCTCATACCTACCTCTGCCTCCTGGATCGCCCAGGCACGCACCTACCTCTGCCTCCTGGATCGCCCAGGCACGCACCTACCTCTGCCTCCTGGATCGCCCAGGCACGCACCTACCTCTGCCTCCTGGATCGCCCAGGCACGCACCTACCTCTGTCTCCTGGTTCGCCAGGCTCACACCTACCTCTGCCTCCTGGATCGCCCAGGCACGCAACTACCTCTGCCTCCTGGATCGCCCAGGCACGCAACTACCTCTGTCTCCTGGTTCGCCCAGACTCATACCTACCTCTGTCTCCTGGTTCGCCCCAGGCTCATACCTACCTCTGTCTCCTGGTTCGCCCAGGCTCATACCTACCTCTGCCTCCTGGATCGCCCAGGCACGCAACTACCTCTGTCTCCTGGTTCGCCCAGGCTCACACCTACCTCTCCCTCCTGAATCGCCCAGGCACGCACCTACCTCTCCCTCCTGGATCGCCCAGGCACGCAACTACCTCTGTCTCCTGGTTCGCCCAGGCTCACACCTACTTCTGTCTCCTGGTTCGCCCAGGCCTGTCATCCTCCCCAGTTATGTTCTCTTTTCCTTCCGAACTTTATGGATTTGCCCTCTCAGGAACGTGTCCTGACCGTTCACTGGTACGAGATTTTGGACCAAGGTCAGGGGACCCAAGACATCGGTACAGGTAATAGCCTCTAAGCCCAGGTACCTACAGAGACCGACACAAGCCTTCTCGTAGGCACCGGTCGTACTAAGTTCTGGTCACATATAGTTATTGCATATTTTTCCTGGAACAATCTGGCTATGTATTCCCCTGAATCACTCGGGTCTAAGTATTGGCCTGAATCGCTTAGGCTTCTGTATTTTTCCCTGGTCTCTCAGTGGGTAGGTAATGGCCAGGTCCACCCAGGTCCAAGGTAATGCCCGACGCACCCAGGGTCCGTCATCTTCACCAAAGGCGTATGTAATCGCCTGATTCGCTCAGGACTCCATGTTGCCTGAACCGCTCCGGATCCAATGTATTTGCCTGAATCGCTCAGGTTCCATGCATCTGCCTGGAACGCTCAGGGGTTTTCAGCAGGGTCCGGCTGGTTCCCGGTTACCCGGTTCGTGTCCTGCATGTCTGGATTCCGTTTCCCGCAGGTCTCGTTGCATGCAGCACGACTTCGGGCCCTGATTCTGGCAGTTCAGGTCACCCAGCAGTTGGCCATGGCGCCCAGGCTGCATCCTGGTTCTCCGTCGCTTCATCCCAGTGCCACCAGATCGCACCTCTCTCCGGGTCTCCTACCAACGCAAGCTTATTCTCATGTAAGCAGGGCCTCAGGCCACCGGAATTTTGCTCCATCCTCAATTGTGTCGCAGGGCTCCTCCGTGTCCGGTCACTCCACGGTTCAGGTAAGGTCCAACCGAGTGGCGGCTTTACGCTCCTCCGCAGCTCGGAGCCTTCCTTTATTCATCACGAGCCTCCATCCCTAGGTCTTCAGTATCGCCGGAGAGTTGGCAGCGCTGTCCGTCGATTCGGGTAGGTTGCGATCCCTTCTATACCATGGTCATTCCTGTTTCCTTTCCACTCTCACCGGTCACTCGGCCACTGCTCAAAAGAAAAAAAAAAAAAAAGAGGGAAGTATATGTATGTGTACTCTCCTGAATATCTCAGGGTGTATTTTCCTGAATCGGGTTTCATATATTTCCCTGATTAGCTCAAATTTTCACGTATTTCCACGATTCACCCAGGTCTCAGTTCCCTGAGTCGCTCGGGTTTATGTATTTCCCTGAATCGCTCGGGCCATGTATGTTCCTGGATCGCTCAGGGTTATGTATTTCCCCGAATCGGGCAGGTTTGTATTTTTCTGTCTCTTCAGGTTGACTGTATTTCCAGGTTGTATGTATTTTCCTGATTCTCTCAGGTCACGTATTTCCCTGAATCGCTCAGGTCTTATTTCCCACAGGTTGTACGTATTTGCCTGAATCGCTCAGGTCTTATTTCCCACAGGGTGTACGCAGTGGCTTGAATCGCTCAGGATCCAATATATTTGCCTGAAAACGCTCAGGGGTTTTCCCATACCATCAGGAAACTACCAAGCCGGTTTTAAGGTTTACAAAGTTTTTCCAGGTCCCACTCGCAGGGTGGCTTGGACGATGTCTCCTACACCCTGGCGTTCATAGCCCACTGTCACCGCAATCTCAGGCTGTCATTTAACACCATCGGGCTGTACCTAGCAGGGATACAGCACTGCGCCATGCTTCATAATCCAAATAGAGGTTCCTTTTCTTCAGTGCAGACAGTCAAGGTGGCCCTTGGGGGGATCCAGAAGTGCGGGGATGCCCCTACCGGCCGTAGACAGCCTGTCTCCGGCGAGATGTTTAGGCGACTCTCGTCCGCGCTGGATGGACTTCCTTTTGGGCACTCTCCTAGTTTGATTATTAAGGCAGCCATGTATCTCGGGTTTTACGGGTTCCTCAGGCCAGGTGAGTTCACCAGCACCTCCCCTAAACGTCAGGAGTTGCAGGTGCGACAGTTGTCCTGGGCCCATGACCATTTTGTCCTCTGGCTCCCTTCCACGAACGCCAACCAGCATGGACCACCCTCGGAGGTCAGGTTTTTTAAAACCTCCAACGATTGGTGCCCAGTCATGGTCCTCCGTCAATTGCTAGCCCTGTTGCAAGATGCCTCCCCAGAGGCCCCGCTGCTTCCTTGGCGTGGGGGGCCCCTGACGTCAATCCAGTTTGTGTCCCACATCAGAACGCTGGCCTCAGGTCTCGGTATAACCCGCTGGCCATCACAGGACACTCGCTCCGAATCGGAGCCGCGTCCTCAGCATCAAAAAACGGGGTCCCGGCGCACGTGATTAAATGCATGGGTAGGTGGCGCTCTTCTTGCTTCACGAGATACATCCCGAACCCGCATGTTGAGATTTCCCAGGCATTTTGTAATCTTTCTCTCTGAGTGGTATTAAAGGCTTTTGGTCACTACTCTGCTCTCCTCGTTTATTTTGCCCACTACTAGGCTTACCCTCGCTCCTGGCTTCCGGCACAACACAGCCAGCTAGGTCAGGGGAAGCGCTTCACCCACTCATCACAGTTAAGCCTCTCCCATAAGTGGAAGGCTGAAAAGTCAGCCTGAATTTGTGGGAGGGGCATCTTACCTTCTTAAGCTCCAGCCCCCAGCTCCTCAGGGCGCTTCTGTTCACACCCACCCACCCCCCCTGTTCTCAAAGACTCCCCTTAGGGTACGCCCACTACTAGGCTTACCCTCGCTCCTGGCTTCCGGCACAACACAGCCAGCTAGGTCAGGGGAAGCGCTTCACCCACTCATCAAAGTTAAGCCTCTCCCATAAATGCAATGCAAATGTACTTTTTAGCAAAAAAATTATAATTTGTCCCCACAGAATCTAACAGATGGATTTACTTGAATTGTACTTTACAGAAAAAAATGTGAATATGTCACCCCCTGGGTCCCTGAACTCACAGACAAATTCCCTATATTATTTTCCCTTCTCCTAGCACATATGCAGTGCAGGTGCACTTAAACAATGGGTATATGTTGCCCACTGAACTAAAAGAACAGGGTAAAGCCTCATGAACACGACCGTTGTTGTGTTCCGTTCCGCAAAAGGGGGTTCCGTTGTTCCGTGATCTGTTTCCGTTTTTGTTTCCGTGTGTCTTCCTTTATTTTTGAAGGACCACCAGGCATAAAGGAATGTAAAAAAAAGTCTAAGACAGGTTTGCCATGCAAATTATGGGAATAAAACGGACGCGGATAACAATCTTGTGTGCTTCTGTCTTTTTTAGCGGTCCTATTGACTTGAATGGGTCCGCAAACCGTTTTCCACAGAAATAATAGGACAGGTTATATTTTTTTGATGGACTGGCACCACGGATCACGGACGCAGATGGCAAATGGTGCACTATCCGCATTTTCAATGGCTCCATAGAAATGTATGGGTCCGCACCTGAAACGCTAAAATCGGCGGAACGGACGCAGAAGCAAATAACTTTCGTGTGCATGAGGCCTTAAATTATTGTCCCTGGCACATATGCAGTGCTGGTGCACTGCTGATGCACAAAATGGCCGCCGATGCCCACCTAACTAACAGACGGATAAAACTTATTTTTCTGTGTCACTGGGCTCAGGGCAGGGTACAAAAATGTTGCACTGCACCCACAAAACAAAATCGCAGTAGATTGCAGAGTTAATAACTCTTAGGCCTCTTTCACACGGGCGTTGCGGGAAAATGTGCGGGTGCGTTGCGGAAACACCCGCGATTTTTCCGCGCGAGTGCAAAACATTGTAATGCGTTTTGCACTCGCGTGAGAAAAATCGCGCGTGTTTGGTACCCAAACCCGAACTTCTTCACAGAAGTTCGGGCTTGGGATCGGTGTTCTGTAAATAGTGAATCACCATGGTAAAAGATCATGTGACGTACCATGTGATGACCGGAGTGACGTCATCCCAGGTCCTTGAACTATAGTTAATGCTCACCACAGGTCCTATACAGTAAAAAAGACAGACGGAGATGCCGGCTACGCGAGCAAGTGGATTAAGGTGAGTTAAATGATTTCTATTTATTTTTTTAACCCCTCCAGCGCTGTTTTACTATGCATTCTGTATTCAGAATGCTATTATTTTCCCTTATAACCATGTTATAAGGGAAAATAATAATGATCGGGTCTCCATCCCGATCGTCTCCTAGCAACCGTGCGTGAAAATCGCACCGCATCCGCACTTGCTTGCGGATGCTTGCGATTTTCACGCAACCCCATTCATTTCTATGGGGCCTGCGTTACGTGAAAAACGCACAAAGAGGAGCATGCTGCGATTTTCACGCAACGCAAAAGTGATGCGTGAAAATCGCCGCTCGTGTGCACAGCCCCATAGAAATGAATGGGTCGGTATTCAGTGCGGGTGCAATGCGTTCACCTCCCGCATCGCATCCGCGCGGAATACTCGCTCGTGTGAAAGGGGCCTTAATAATAAGTTGTAATGTGATATCAGATAGATTCTTTCCTATTCTCTCTCTCACAGCAGCAGCATCCTATCCCTACACTAATAAGAGCAGAGTCACATGCGGTGCTACGTGACTCCAGCTTATATAGAGGCTGGGTCACATGCTGCACTGGCCAATCACAGTCATGCCATTTGTTTCAGTTGTTTCTGTGATGTAGTGAAATATAATTACACGCACTTTATTACGTTTCAAAGGCTTTTATCGACAATTACATGACATTTATGCAAAGAGTCAGTATTTGCAGTGTTGGCCCTTCTTTTTCAGGACCTCTGCAATTCAACTGGGCATGCTCTCAATCAACTTCTGGGCCAATTCCTGACTGATAGCAACCCATTCTTTCATAATTAGTGGGTTTTTGTTTGTTTACCCGCCTCTTGAGGATTGACCACAAGTTCTCAATGGGATTAAGATCTGGGGAGTTTCCAGGCCATGGATCCAAAATGTCAACGTTTTGGTCCCCGAGCCACTTAGTTATCACTTTTGCCTTATGGCACGGTGCTCCATCGTGCTGGAAAATTCATTGTTCTTCACCAAACTGTTGCTGGATTGTTGGAAGAAGTTGCTGTTGGAGGGTGTTTTGGTACCATTCTTTATTCATGACTGTGTTTTTGGGCAAAATTGTGAGTGAGCCCACTCCCTTGGATGAGAACCAACCCCACACATGAATGGTCTCAGGATGCTTTACTGTTGGCATTACACAGGACTGATGGTAGCACTCACCTTTTCTTCTCCGGACAAGCCTTTTTCCAGATGCCCCAAACAATCAGAAAGAGGCTTCATCGGAGAATATGACTTTGCCCCAGTCCTCAGCAGTCCATTCACCATACTTTCTGCAGAAGATCAATCTGTCCCTGATGTTTTTTTTGGAGAGAAGTGGCTTCTTTGCTGCCCTTCTTGACACCAGGCCATCTTCCAAAAGTCTTCGCCTCACTGTGCATGCAGATGCGCTCACACCTGCCTGTTGCCATTCCTGAGCAAGCTCTGCACTGGTGGCACTCCGATCATGCAGCTGAATCCTCTTTAGGAGACGATCCTGGCGCTTGCTGAACTTTCTTGGACTCACTGAAGCCTCCTTAACAAGAATTGAACCTCTTTCCTTGAAGTTCTTGATGATCCTATAAATTGTTGATTGAGGTGCAATCTTAGTAGCCACAATATCCTTGCCTGTGAAGCCATTTTTATGCAACGCAATGATGGCTGCACGCAGTTCTTTGCAGGTCACCATGGTTAACAATGGAAAAACAATAATTTCAAGCATCACCCTCCTTTTAACATGTCAAGTCAGCCATTTTAACCCAATCAGCATGACATAATGATTTCCAGCCTTGTGCTCGTCAACATTCTCACCTGAGTTAACAAGACGATTACTGAAATGATCTCAGCAGGTCCTTTAATGACAGCAATGAAATGCAGTGGAAAGGTTTTTTTAAGATCAAGTTAATTTTCATGGCAAAGAAGGACTATGCAATTCATCTGATCACTCTTCATAACATTCTGGAGTATATACAAATTGCTATTATAAAAACTTAAGCAGCAACTTTTCCAATTTCCAATATTTATGTAATTCTCAAAACTTTTGGCCACGACTGTAGACAGGGAACTGTGAAAATGATAATATAAGTCCAAGACTCACATATAATGACAAAAGATGAATAAATAATCAATAAAAAATACTCAATATAAAGTAAAAACCATATGGAATTATTATAAATACAAATATAAATAGAATTAGGTCTCTATCAGAGGTATATAAAACATATATACAGGGAAGTATATATATTTAACCCCTTAGGGACCGGGCTCATTTTCACCTAAAGGACCAGGCCATTTTTTGCAAATCTGACCAGTGTCACTTTATGTGGCGATAACTTTAAAACGCTTTGACTTATCCAGGCCATTCTGAGATTGTTTTTTTGTCACATATTGTACTTCATGACACTGGTAAAATGGAGTAAAAATTATTATTATTTTTTTTGAAAAAAATACCAAAATAGCCAAAAATTTGGAAAAATTTGCAAATTTCCAAGTTTCAATTTCTCTACTTCTATAATACATAGTAATACCTACAAAAATAGTTAATACTTTACCTTTCCTATATGTCTACTTCCTGTTTGGATCATTTTGGGAATTACATTTTATTTTTTGGGGATGTTACAAGGCTTCCTCAGCGGCAAACCCCTTGCCGCTGAGGAAGGGGCTTGATCCCCGAAACGCGTACAGTTCATGACAGCACAGGACTCTACTATGGAATATTGAGGTGCTAATATCATCAAGGCATCCCACCCCTCGGACCCCCAGTGAACGACATCCGATACAAAGATCAACATACGGTCTGGACTCTAGGACCCAGCATATCACCAGCTTTCTACAGAGCAGTGTGTATCACGTGAGAGGCAGCCAGGTCACGTGGGACGCCGCGTTTGAGACCTGTTAACTGCTCGGGATGCCGAGTGAGTTTAAACGGCTGCTGCTAAAGGAGTCCACGGGAACAGAAGAGGGGTAAAGTACTCTGCCCTATGGGGCTTATTTGAAGTTATTACACCAGTGATTCCTATTGCATGTGGACGCCTGAACGGGTGATCTAGTGCGGACAATCATAAGTGACTCACACGCCATTCGGCGATTATATCTAGTATGGACATTTGCGAGTGACGCCGATCTGGCGATTATATTCAGTGTGGACATTCACGAGTGACGCCGATCTGGCGATTATATATGGTCACAGGGCTGACTGAGTATTACTACATGGACATGTATATATGTTTTATACCAATATTTTATATTATATATATGTAGATTTTATGAGTTTTATGCCAATATATTAGCTTTATGCAAATAAAATAGGATTATTGATATCCTGCCTTGAATGTTGTCAGATATTTTCCATTTTAATATTTTTTTTCCAGTTATAAAGCAAGGGTTAACAGCCAAACATAACTCAATATTTATAGCTCTGATTCTGTAGTTTACAGACACACCCCATATGTGGTCGTAAACCGCTGTACGGGCACACGGCAAGGCTCAGAAGGAAAGGAATGCCATACGGTTTTTGGAAGGCAGATTTTGCTGGACTGTTTTTTTGACACCATGTCCCATTTGAAGCCCCCCTAATGCACCCCTAGAGTAGAAACTCCAAAAAGTGACCTTATTCTAGAAACTAAACCCCTCAAGGTATTCAAAACTGATTTTACAAACTTTGTTAATGCTTTAGGTGTTCCACAAGAATTAATGGAAAATAGAGATACAATAGAGATACAATTTCAATATTTCTACAGGGAGGAACAAAAATACCAAACTTCAAAAAAGCTAAATTTAGCCAACTAAGAGAGGCCATAGGCCTAACTAAATGGGATAAAGTCCTCACAAATAAAAATACAGCCACAAAATGGGATATCTTTTAAAAGCATCCTAAAAGCTCATTGTGAGAGGTACATACCGTATGGGAATAAAAGGTTAAGGAACAAAAATAAACTAATGTGGATAAACAGAACTGTAAAGAAAGCAATAAATGACAAAAAGAAAGCATATAAAACACTAAAACAGGAGGGTAGCACGGAAGCACTGAAAAACTATAAGGAAAAAAATAGAACATGTAAAAAACTAATAAAAGTGGCCAAACTAGAGACCGAGAGATTAATTGCCAAAGAGAGTAAAACTAACCCTAAAATGTTCTTCAATTATATAAATGTTAAAAAGTATAAATCTGAAGGTGTCGACCCTTTAAAGATTAATGAGGGGGGAGTCGCAGAGAGCGACGAGGAGAAAGCAAAGCTGTTAAATATTTTTTTCTCCAATGTATTCACTGAGGAAAATAAACTGTCAGATGAAATGCTGAATGTTGAAATAAATTCCCCATTAAAAGTGTCCTGTCTGACCCAGGAAGAAGTACAACAGCGACTTAAAAAGATTAAAATAGACAAATCGCCAGGACCGGATGGCATACACCCCCGTATCCTAAGGGAATTAAGTAATGTCATAGCTAGACCCTTATTTCTGATATTTGCGGACTCTATACTGACAGGGAATGTCCCACAGGATTGGCGCATGGCAAATGTGGTGCCAATATTCAAAAAGGGTCCAAAAACAGAGCCTGGAAACTATAGGCCTGTAAGTTTAACATCTGTTGTGGGTAAACTGTTTGAAGGTTTTCTGAGAGATGCTATGTTAGAGCATCTTAACGGAAATAAGCAAATAACGCCATATCAGCATGGCTTCGTGAGGGATCGGTCATGCCAAACTAATTTAATCAGTTTCTATGAGGAGGTAAGTTCTAGACTTGACAGCGGCGAATCAATGGATGTTCGTGTATCTGGACTTCTCCAAAGCATTTGACACTGTACCACATAAAAGGTTAGTATATAAAATGAGAATGCTCGGACTGGGAGAAAACGTCTGTAAGTGGGTAAGTAACTGGCTCAATGATAGAAAACAGAGGGTGGTTATTAACGGTACATACTCAGATTGGGTCACTGTCACTAGTGGAGTACCTCAGGGGTCAGTATTGGGCCCTATTCTCTTCAATATATTCATTAATGATCTTGTAGAAGGCTTGCATAGTAAAATATCAATTTTCGCAGATGACACTAAACTGTGTAAAGTAATTAACACTGAAGAGGACAGTATACTACTACAGAGGGATCTGGATAGATTGCAGGCTTGGGCAGATAAGTGGCAGATGAGGTTTAACACTGACAAATGTAAAGTTATGCACATGGGAAGGAATAATGCAAGTCACCCGTACATACTAAATGGTAAAACACTCGGTAACACTGACATGGAAAAGGATCTAGGAATTTTAACAAACAGCAAACTAAGCTGCAAAAATAATGGGTTGCATCAAAAGGGGCATAGATGCCCGTGATGAGAACATATTCCTACTACTTTACAAATCATTAGTCGGACCACACATGGAGTACTGTGTACAGTTCTGGGCTCCAGTAAACAAGGCAGACATAGCAGAGCTGGAGAGGGTCCAGAGGAGGGCAACTAAAGTAATAACTGGAATGGGGCAACTACAGTACCCTGAAAGATTATTAAAATTAGGGTTATTCACGTTAGAAAAAAGACGACTGAGGGGAGATCTAATTACTATGTATAAATATATCAGGGGTCAGTATAGAGATCTATCCCATCATCTATTTATCCCCAGGACTGTGACTGTGACGAGGGGACACCCTCTGCGTTTGGAGGAAAGAAGGTTTGTACACAAACATAGAAAAGGATTCTTTACGGTAAGAGCAGTGAGACTATTGAACTCTCTGCCTGAGGAGGTGGTGATGGTGAGTACAATAAAGGAATTCAAGAGGGGCCTGGATGTATTTCTGGAGTGTAATAATATTACAGGATATAGCTTCTAGAGAGGGGTCGTTGATCCAGGGAGATTTTCTGATTGCCTGATTGGAGTCGGGAAGGAATTTTTTATTCCTCTAAAATGAGGAAAATTGGCTTCTACCTCACAGGTTTTTTTTGCCTTCCTCTGGATCAACTTGCAGGATGACAGGCCGGACTAGATGGACAAATGTCTTTTTTCGGCCTTATGTACTATGTTACTATGTTACAAGAATTAATGGAAAATAGAGATACAATTTCAATATTTCACTTTTTTGGCAGATTTTCCATTTTAATAATTTTTTTCCAGTTATAAAGCAAGGGTTAACAACCAAACAAAACTCAATATTTATGGCCCTGATTCTGTAGTTTACAGACACACCCCATATGTGGTTGTAAACCGCTGTACGGGCACACGGCAGGGCGCAGAAGGAAAGGAATGCCATACGGTTTTTGGAAGGTAGATTTTGCTGGACAGTTTTTTTGACACCATGTCCCATATGAAGCCCCCCTGATACACCCCTAGAGTAGAAACTCCAAAAAGTGACCCTATTCTAGAAACTACACCCCTCAGGGTATTCAAAACTGATTTTACAAACTTTGTTAACCCTTTAGGTGTTCCACAAGAATTAATGGAAAATAGAGATACAATTTCAAAATTTCTCTTTTTTGGCAGATTTTCTATTTTAATATTTTTTTTTCCAGTTACAAAGCAAGGGTTAACAGCCAAACAAAACTCAATATTTATGGCTCTGATTCTGTAGTTTACAGAAACACCCCATATATGGTCATAAACCACTGTATGGGCACACGGCAGGGCGCAGAAGGAAAGGAATGCCATAAGGTTTTTGGAGGGCAGATTTTGCTGGACTGTTTTTTTGACACCATGTCCCATTTGAAGCCCGCCTGATGCCCTCCTAGAGTAGAAACTCCAAAAAAGTGACCCCATTTTAGAAACTACGGGATAGGGTGGCAGTTTTAGGGTACATATGATTTTTGGTTGCTCTATATTACACTTTTTGTGAGGCAAGGCAACAAGAAATAGCTGTTTTGGCACCGTTTTTATTTTTTGTTATTTACAACATTCATCTGACAGGTTAGATCATGTGGTATTTTTATATACCAGGTTGTCACGGACACGGCGATATCTAATATGTATACTTTTTTATATTTATGTAAGTTTTACACAATGATTTCATTTTTGAAACCAAAAAAATCATGTTTTAGTGTCTCCATATTCTGAGAGACATAGTTTTTTCAGTTTTTGGGCGATTATCTTAGGTAGGCTCTCATTTTTTGCGGGATGAGATGACGGTTTGATTGGCACTATTTTGGGGTGCATATGACTTTTTGATCGCTTGCTATTACACTTTTTGTGATGTAAGGTGACAAAAAATGGTTTATTTAGCACAGTTTTTATTTTTTACGGTGTTTACCTGAGGGGTTAGGTCATGTGATATTTTTATAGAGTTGGTCGATATGGATGCAGAGATACCTAATATGCATACTTTTTATTTATTTATGTAAGTTTTACAAAATAATATCATTTTTGAAACAAAAAAAAAATCATGTTTTAGTGTCTTCATATTCTGAGAGCCATAGGTTTTTCAGTTTTTGGGCGATTATCTTAGGTAGGCTCTCATTTTTTGCGGGATGAGATGATGGTTTGATTGGCACTATATTGGGGTGCGTATGACTTTTTGATCGCTTGCTATTACACTTTTTGTGATGTAAGGTGACAAAAAATGGTTTATTTAGCACAGTTAAAAATTTTTATTTTTTACGGTGTTCACCTGAGGGGTTAGGTCATGTGATATTTTTATAGAGCCGGTCGATACAGACACGGCGATACCTAATATATATATATTTTTTTTATTTATGTAAGTTTTACACAATAACAGCTTTTATAAAACAAAAAAATATATGATTTAGTGTATCCATATTCTGAGCCATAGTTTTTTTTTTTTTGGGCGATTGTCTCAGGTGGGGGCTCATTTTTTGTGGGATGAGGTGATGGTTAGATTGGTACTATTTTGGTGGGCATACGCCTTTTTGATCGCTTGCTGTTGTACTTTTTGTGATGTAAGGTGACAAAAAAATGGTTTATTTAGCACAGTTTTTATTTTTTACGGTGTTCATCTTAGGGGTTAGGTCATGTGATATGTTTATAGAGCCGGTCGAACTTAATTTTTTTTGGGGGGTAAAACTTTATTTTTTCAACTTTTTTTCACTTAATTTTTTGTCCCAGTTTGGGACTTGAACTTTTGGGGGTTTAATCCTTTACAATGCATTCCAATACTTCTGTATTGGAATGCATTGGCTGTATGAGTAATACAGTGAGTATTACTCATACAGCTTTCGGCCTGTGAGATCCACGAGGCTAGATCTCACAGGCTCGTCACCAGAAGGCATCGCAGATGCCTAAGGAAGGCATCGCTCTGCCTTCCATGCCATCGGGTCCCCCCTTCAGTCGCATGGGGACCCGATGGCATGAATGTTTGTATGTTATGCTCCTGAGGAAGGGGTCTGTGGATACCCCGAGCTTCTTTTTGAATAAAAGTACCTTGGTTATCTGCTGAAGTCCACCGGGTCATCTATTATGAGGACTACAAGGGAAATCAATCTTCAGGCGAGGGAGGGCTTGGCGACAAGTGTTATGTGCTTATCTTGCGCCACCCTCCCTGGTGAAGTGAGTAAGACACAATATTTGTTTATATTTGAGTTTCACCTAGTTCCGCCTTGATATAGATATCCTCTGCACTTTGGCACTTTTGGTGTCCTCTGTTTCAACTCCTTGAGGGTCCTTGTGGCCACACCGGGCATTTGGCTTTAGATATAATCTGATTTCAAACTCTCTTTTAGCTTCTTGGCGCTCCTTTACCTTTTAATTTCATTCACCTATTTCACTAGCAAAGCAGACTCCCTATGCGTGTTACTACAAGGCATAGTGTTCTACACAACTATAAAGGCTCTCAGCAGCCAGGAAATAGCAGTTTTTTCACGTAATTTGCCGTGAATTTATTCGGATCAAACCTGTGAATCGAAATTTTGAAAAATTTGCTCATCTCTAATAGTGTTGATCGTGAATATTCTGATCGCGAATATCAGCACCTTGAGAATTCACGAAGATGTAGAATATGGTGCTATATGTTCGTAATCACGAATATTCTAGATTTTTCTTTCATTAGTAACCTCCCTTCTTGCTTGTGGGCCAATGAGAAGGCTGCAATATTGTCAGAGCTTAGCAACATCCCTAGCAACCAATAGGAAAGTTGCCTACCCCTTTACTATATAAGAAACTCCCCAGCAGCCATTTTCTGCTGTTTTTTTGCAGTTCTGACATTGCTGTGCTCTGTGCTTTCATCTGGATCCTATTCCTTATCCAATTACATTAGATAGCTAGTTAGCTCATATATATAATGCAGATAGTTAGTGGGAGATAGTCAGTGTAGGTTAGATAGTGATATAGAAAGAAAGAAGGGAATAGAGGCTCACCCAACTGAAGGTATGGATAGGTGCTCTAGTCACGTATTGACCCACCCAGTCAAAAAAAGGGAAACAAATTGGATATAGAATGTAGCAACTGGCACTCAACCTTTGACACCATGCATTAGTATTCTGAGGATATAGATAATTTGATTTATTCGCAAAGTAAAAATGTGGATAAATACTAGTAGTACATATATAATGTTTCATACAATAATGCCATGCATAAAATCGCATATGTAAAATCGCATTGGTAAAATCGTATGAATAAAATCGCACACCAACATTAATTGTAGTCCCAATTGCTAAGGCCTATGGATGAATTTTAAATGGACCTCTCACTCGATAGTCTCCTAAGTAGAGCAGACAAAATCCACAGTTCATATGGCTCTGATAGACAGTATTGATTCGAAGTGTATGCTCACTCCTTCATCAGTGGTCATCTGTTTCACCATACCTTGCCTACTCTTATAGATCGCATGCGTTTTTTTGCATGAGGCTGCCATTTATTGCGAACTCCACCCCCTATAGAGGAATTTTTAAATAACTTTATAATATGGACAATATTTAAGTTATTCAGGTCAAAAGAGGTGATCCAGGACAGACATTACAAAACACCCAGGACTTCAGGTGATTAATCAGCAATCTATAAGAGTAGGTAAGGTATGGTGAAACAGATGACCACTGATGAAGGAGTGAGCATACACTTCGAAACGCTTATGGTTTGATTCCCATATCGCAGGACCTACTCTTGACTTTTATGGATAAAATCAAGGGCCTTGACATCTAACAAATAAAAGCGCTTCTTTTTTACGAATTTTTACACTACCACTGATATCCAAGACGCGACCGCACAGCCGGAAA
The DNA here is from genome assembly GCF_905171765.1 of Bufo bufo. Taxonomy (NCBI): domain Eukaryota; kingdom Metazoa; phylum Chordata; class Amphibia; order Anura; family Bufonidae; genus Bufo; species Bufo bufo. The sequence goes on from NC_053394.1 coordinate 262,846,189, forward strand.
CTAACTTACCTGATCACGTGGGACGCCGAGCTGACACCTCCAGGACCACGCGGGGTATTGTATCTGGACGGCGAAACATCACTGCCGGAGTCATCTACAGGAGGGAGGTAAAACAAGTCAGATACTGATCGCTCCGTGGGATGCCACGTAGTAGCGGAGGTACGGTACAGACTGAAAATCAGTTACTATCAACTTTTACTATACCAATAAGTTACTTTCTAGCACCTTAGCATCTACTATATCAAAGCAAGGAATTTTTCTAAGTATTTAATACTGACTCGAACAGCTGCTTATTCGAATCAATACTGTCTATCATAGCCATATGAACTGTAGATTTTGTCTGCTCTACTTAGGAGACTATCGAGTGAGAGGTCCATTTGATCCTCATCCATAGGCCTTAGCAATTGGGACTACAATTAACGTTGGTGTGCGATTCTATTGCGATTTTATTCATACGATTTTAACCAATGCGATTTTTCATATGCAATTTTATGCATGGCATTATTGTATGAAACATTATATATGTACTACTAGTATTTATCCACATTTTTACTTTGCGAATAAATTGAATTATCTATATCCTCAGAATACTAATGCATGGTGTCAAAAGTTAAGTGCCAGTTGCTGCATTCTATATCCAATTAGATAGTGATATAGTGTAGCTGATAGGTACTAGTGCAGGGAGTTAGGTAGTGTGATAGGAATTACTGTTTCTCTACTGTCCATACATACATGCTACAGACATAGTGCTGTGATATCACAACAGTACTTAGTGCACCAATCAGTAATATCTACTCAGACCTGATAAAATGTGAAGTTGCATGTATTGTGCAAAAAATATGCGCATCATTAGTGCCGATTTGAGCAATCACGAAAATAATGACTGGAGATCACGAATTCTAGAATTCATGAATTTATTGAGAATATTATGCGAAAAATTCCCGAAATATCGCAAAAAAGAATATTGCCTATGCCGCTCATCACTAATCTCTAACTGCAATCAATGAGTACTGTGCCGAAAGGGAATGCAACCAACAATAATTATGTGCCTTCATACGGAGTGATCACAACCATCCAGTGTAGGAACTTCTGTATGTGAATATGTGTTGCCAAAGGAGCATGTCTTCCTGTGGAGACACATCTACTGTCTATAATGTACAGTAAAAGTTTAGTTGCTGTAACAAAATGTATGTGCCATTGTCTGTCTTTTTCCACACCAGCCAAAGAAGGTGGATTTCCTTTTTTTGTGCATCATACAAATACATGGAATTAATATTTGTAATGTAATACTAACATATTAACACCACCCTATAAACTACAAAAATTAGTGCATGGTAGATAGAATGCAGAGGTTAGAATCACTAAACTCACTCCCATTCCTCCATTGTTTGCCCACAATTTGGCCATATGGTGCATTTTTTTAGTTCTCGCTAGCGATGCATTGGGTCCAAGAATGAGTGCATTGTCATCAGTGCTGGCACTCTCTATGATATATTTTTTGGTTGCACAGTGCACTGTTTGTTAAGCAGAATAAATATCCATTTACACAGACATTTACTATATTGATCACCTATACGATCACAGTAAGTGACCTGATAGGGATCACAATCAAGGATTTATATATAAGGTTTTTGTCTACATAACTGTTCTAGCCATTGTGTGAGGTTTAATAATGTCACATTGGCCACTAGACAAATTAATTTTGTGCATATACAGATGCAGCAAACATATACCTCACACAAACAATCAAATGGGTTGTCAAGGATTTATAAAATGATGGCATATTCTCAGGATAGGACATCAATGTCAGATTTGTGGGAGACCAACACCATGCACTCCCGCCAATCAGTTGTTACCTTGTAAACACTTCCATTGGAGTATCACTGTAGTTACCAGCTTCATCTACTACACGATGGGCAGAGCTGTGCAATTCTGGAGCCAATTTCTGTGCTGTAGCTACAAGGTAACAGCTGATTGGCAGGGGTGCTGGGTGTTAGACCCCAACCAATCTGATATTGATGGCCTATCATGGAGATAGGTAATAAATATCAAGATTCTATTAGCAACAAAAGCCATTGTAAAAGTAAATTAAAAAGTTTGCCTCAACTGTGTATTTAACCTGTTATGTGGCAAGATAACAATAGCTTCTTCTGTATAACAATGGCATATGGATTAACAGTGACCAAAAATATAACGCAACACTTTTGGTTTTGCTCCCATTTTACATGAGCTGAACTCAAAGATCTAAAACATTTTCTACATACACAAAAGACCCATTACTCTCAAATATTGTTCACAAATCTGTCTAAATCTGTGTTAGTGAGCACTTCTCCTTTGCCGAGATAATCCATCCCACCTCACAGGTGTGGCATATGAAGGTGCTGATTAGACAGCATGAATATTGCACAGGTGTGCCTTAGACTTCCCACAATAAAAGGCCACTCTGAAAAGTTTGATCAGACAGCACAATGCCACAGATGTCGCAACATTTGAAGAAGCGTGCAATTGGCATGCTGACTGCAGGAATGTCTACCAGAGCTGTTGCCCGTGCAATGAATGTTCATTTCTCTACCATAAGCCGTATACAAAAGCGTTTCAGAGAATTTGGCAGTACATCCAACCGGCCTCACAACCGCAGACTATGTGTAACCACTCCAGCCCAGGACCTCCACATCCAGAATGTTCACCTCAATGATTGTCTGAGACCAGCCACCCGGACAGCTGCAACAACAATCGGTTAGCATAATCAAAGAATTTCTGCACAAACCATCAGAAACCGTCTCAGGTAAGCTCATCTGCATGCTCGTCGTCCTCATTGGGGTCTGGACCTGACTGCAGTTCGTCATCGTAAACCGACTTGAGTGGGCAAATGCTCACATTCAATGGCGTCTGGCACATTGGAGAGGCATTCTGTTCACAGATGGGTCCCGGTTTTCACTGTTCAGGGCAGATGGCAGACAGCATGTGTGGCGTCATGTGGGTGAGCGGTTTTCTGACTTCAACTTTGTGGATCGAGCAGCCCATGGTGGCAGTGGGGTTTTGGTATGGGCAGGCGTATCTTATGGACAACAAACACAGGTGCATTTTATTGATTGCATTTTGAATGCACAGAGATACCGTGACGATATCCTGAGGCCCATTGTTGTGCAATTCATCCACGACCATCACCTCATGTTTCAGCATAATAATGCACGGCCTCATATTGCAAGGATCTGTACACAATTCTTGGAAGGTGAAAACATCCCAGTTCTTGCATGGCGAGAATACTCACCGGACATGTCAACCATTGAGCATGTTTGGGATGCTCTGGATCGGCGTATACAACAGCGTGTTCCAGTTCCTGCCAATGTTCTGCAACTTCGCAAAGCTATTGAAGAGGAGTGGAACAACATTCCACAGGCCACAATCAACAACCTGATCAACTCTATGCAACGGAGATGTGGCCACACCAGATACTAACTGGTTTTCTGAACCCCCCCATTAAGGCAAAAAAACTGTGCAGATTGCAGAGTGGTCTTTTATTGTGGGCAGTCTAAGGCACACCTGTGCAATATTCATGCTGTCTAATCAGCACTTTGATATGCCACACCTGTGAGGTGGGATAGATTATATCAGCAAAGGAGAAGTGACAGATTTGTGAACAAAATTTGAGAGTAATGGGTCTTTTGTGTATGTAGAAAATGTTTCAGATCTTTGAGTTCAGCATATGCAAAATGGGAGCAAAACCAAAAGGATAGTGGGGACCCATCGTATTCGAGGTAGAAATGTGGCGGGAAAAAAATCCTGAATGATTGTGATCGGCGATCACTTAAATGTTTGGTGAAATCAAATCGAAGAAAAATAACAGTACAACTCAGGGCTATGTTTAATAGTGAAAGTAAGAGCATTTCCACACGCACAATGCGAAGGGCACTCAAGGGATTGGGACTCAACAGCTGTGTAGCTGTAAGAAAACCACTAATTAGTGAGGCAAACCAGAAAAAAAGGCTTCAATTTGCTAAGGATCATAAAGATTGGACTCTGGAGCAATGGAAGAAGGTTAATGTTGTCTGATAAGTCAAGATTTACCCTGTTCCAGAGTGATGGGTGCATCAGGGTAAGAAGAGAGGCAGATGAAGTGATGCACCCATCATGCCTAGTGCCTACTGTACAAGCCTGTGGGGGCAGTGCTATGATCTGGGGTTGCTGCAGTTGGTCAAGTCTAGGTTCATCAACAGTATGTGCTCCAAGAATGAGGTCAGCTGACTACCTGAACATACTGAATGACCAGGTTAATCCATCAATGGATTTGTTCTTCCCTGATGGCACGGGCATATTCCAAGATGACAATGCCAGGATTCATCTGGCTCAAATTGTGAAAGAGCGGTTTGGGGAGCATGAGACATAATTTTCGCACATAGATTGTCCAGACCTTAACCCCATTAAGAATCTTTGGGATGTGCTGGAGAAGGCCTTGCGCAGCAGTCAGACTCTACCATCATCAATGCAAGATCTTGGTGAAAAATTAATGCAACACTGGATTAAAATAAATCTTGTGACATTGAAGAAGCTTATCGAAACAATGCCACAGCTAATGTGTGCCATATTTAAAGCTAAAGGTGGTCCAACGAAATATTAGAGTGTGTGACGTTTTTTTTTTTGGTGGCAACTTTTTTTTGGACAGGCAGTGTATATAAACATTACCAGCAATTCTGGTCACAGCAGCTAGAAAAGGAAAATGGCAACTAGGACCCAGCGCAGAATAGTGTAAGATAGTTTCACTTAATAATTCAATGAGCAAATTAGACGATTAATACACTGTGATATTTAGATTAGGTTCAATATAATATAAATGTTAAAGATAGCAATGATCCCTTATCTAATAGTATGCTGCATCCTTGCTTTACTTAGATACCATCCCTCACACTAGGTATGTGGAAACTTGGCTCTATGATATATAAGAACTAATAAACGTACTAGGACTTTTACATTTATATGAATATCAGTTTAAAAAATACCATTTGGTCATTAATAATGACTACTAGTAACCAAGACATATGATTTTTCATTAACTTTCTAAACTTTCTACAGGTATTGTATGTATTGTCTGGGAGTCTCATTTCATTTAACAAGCTATACTATAATTTCATTATTCAGTTTATACAGAAGCTCTAGCAGCGCTTCACTGCCAATTTACTCTCAAGTGGCACATCATCACATGCCTAAGTTAAAGAAGTCTCTAGACTCTTATTAGAGCTAATTCCACCACCAAAATGTCTACTAGGGCATAGTGCTTAACCTTCACCCTGGGTTGTCATGGAAAATGCATAGCAGGCTGATTTCAGAGTTTGGGTTCAATGGGATTTAAGTTTGATAGATGGTGAGAATTTGCTTTCATTAATTCTGTAGCCGAACACATTCTCCACCACCCCTGTGTCTGTCTGATGTGTAAAGGAATTTGGCTATACCCTGCAGAGCTTCTGTTTAGTGCTACGCCAACTTCTCTGCAGACTTAGAACAGTTGTAAAGTTTTGTCTTCCTTGCTTGAATCTGAAGGCGCACTATTCACGCACCTACACACCTCATTTGTTCGCACCTTGTTACATGGAACAGTATCTTATTGTAAATGAATTGCTGGGCATACACTGTTTGTGTTGCATTTTATTTTGTGTGTAATGAAGTGTTGTAATGTCAATCAGGAATAGTTAAGTGCGCAATGAGCATGATTGAAACCAGAAGTATAAAATGTCTGGCTTCAAGCCAGGGATTTAAGCATTACATTTTATTATTTGGGATACTTGTTTTGCAAGCTACAGAGTTCCAATGCTTATTTTTAATCTCTTTCATGCTAAATATTGCATATAAGTATATGTATGCTTAGATAATTATGCCTTTCACTAAACAATTCACTGAAATTGGTTTGTAATTTGTATACATAAAGTGTAATCACTAGAGGAAGTCAAACCATGTAATGTTTACTTGAATAAATTAAAACCCAGATAAAAAGTATATCAAAGGACAATATTCCCACACATATACAGTTGCAAGAAAAAGTATGTGCACCCTTTGGAATGATATGGATTTTTGCACAAATTGGTCATAAAATATGATCTGATCTTCATCTAAGTCACAACAATAGACAATCACAGTCTGCTTAAACTAATAACACACAAAGAATTAAATGTTACCATGTTTTTATTGAACACACCAAGTAAACATTCACAGTGCAGGTGGAAAAAGTATGTGAACCCCTAGACTAATGACATCTCCAAGAGCTAATTGGAGTGAGGTGTCAGCCAACTGGAGTCTAATCAATGAGATGAGATTGGAGGTGTTGGTTACAGCTGCCCTATAAAAAACACACACACCAGTTCTGGGTTTGCTTTTCACAAGAAGCATTGCCTGATGTGAATGATGCCTCGCACAAAAGAGCTCTCAGAAGACCTACGATTAACAATTTTTTGACATGCAAAAAGTTGGAAAGGGTTATAAAAGTATCTCCAAAAGCCTTGCTGCTCATCAATCCACGGTAAGACAAATTGTCTATAAATGGAGAAAGTTCAGCACTACTGCTACTCTCCCTAGGAGTGGCCGTCCTGTAAAGATGATTGCAAGAGCACAGCGCAGATTGCTCAATGAGGTGAAGAAGAATCCTACAGTGTCAGCTAAAGACTTACAAAAGTCTCTGGCATATGCTAACATTCCTGTTAGCAAATCTACGATACGTAAAACACTAAACAAGAATGGATTTCATGGGTGGATACCACAGAGGAAGCCACTGCTGTCCAAAAAAAAATTGCTGTATGTTTACAGTTTGCACAAGAGCAACTGGATGTTCCACAGCAGTACTGGCAAAATATTCTATGAACAGATGAAACCAAAATTGAGTTGTTTGGAAGAAACACACAACACTATGTGTGTAGAAAAAGAGGCACAGCACACCAACATCAAAACCTCATCCCAACTGTGAAGTATGGTGGTGGGGACATCATGGTTTGGGGCTGCTTTGCTGCGTTAGGGCCTGGATGGATTTTTATCATCGAAGGAAAAATGAATTCCCAAGTTTATCAAGACATTTTGCAGGAGAACTTAAGGCCATCTGTCCACCAGCTGAAGCTCACCAGAAGATGGGTGTTGCAACAGGACAACGACCCAAAACATAGAAGTAAATCAACAACAGATTGACTTAAACAGAAGAAAATACGCCTTCTGGAGTGGCCCAGTCAGAGTCCTGACCTCAACCCAATTGAGATGCTGTGGTATGACCTCAAGAAAGCAATTCACGCCAGACATCCAAAGAATATTGCTGAACTGAAACAGTTCTGTAAAGCGGAATGGTCAAGAATTACTCTTGTCCGTTGTGCACATCTGATCTGCAACTACAGGAAACGTTTGGTGGAAGTTATTGCTGCCAAAGGAGGTTCAACCAGTTATTAAATCCAAGGGTTCACATACTTTTTCCACCTGCACTGTGAATGTTTACATGGTGTGTTCAATAAAAACATAACATAACATTTAATTCTTTGTGGTTATTAGTTTAAGCAGACTGTGATTGTCTATTTGGCTCCAGGAGAAGTATACGGTGGGCTCAGCATGCATGTTGGTACTTGCATCCCTGGATCCGATGAAAGTTGTAATGGCACCGGACGGGGTTAAAAGCAGAGTATGCTTGGCTTGCATGCTGACCTGCATTCCCTGGACTTTGTGTGGCTGTCATGGCCCATAAACAGGTAGGAACTAGCGTTAGGGACCACTCAAATGGAGGCAACCTTGACGCGGTGAGTGGCTTATTACGCTTTGGCCAAAATGTACACCAATGTCTCATCCAGCATGGAGGCAGGGCAGAATGCTGGATGTAGTGTGCGATCACATTTGCATTTTCCGTTTGTATATGTATTTCGCCATAGTGATATGCACCTACAGACAGGTTGTGCGGACTCAACCCCCCACATTTTTTCTTTGTAGCATATATTGGAGGCGTGGCGATCTCCTTTGAGTCATGCACACCTGACCAGTCAATCTGTCCTGGAGGCTGGTTTTAAAGTCAGTATAAAACTGAGTCTGCTTATATAGAACCTACCAGTAGCCATTTGGCTCCAGGAGAAGTATATGGTGGGCTCAGCATGCATGTTGGTACTTGCATCCCTGGATCCGATGAAAGCTGTAATGGCACCGGACGGGGTTAAAAGCAGAGTGTGCTTGGCTTGCATGCTGACCTGCATTCCCTGGACTTTGTGTGGCTGTCATGGCCCATAAACAGGTAGGAACTAGCGTTAGGGACCACTCAAATGGAGGCAACCTTGACGCGGTGAGTGGCTTATTACGCTTTGGCCAAAATGTGCACCAATGAGGCAGGGCAGAATGCTGGATGTAGTGTGCGATCACATTTGCATTTTCCGTTTGTATATGTATTTCGCCATAGTGATATGCACCTACAGACAGGTTGTGCGGACTCAAAGCCCCATAATTTTTTTTGTAGCATAAATTGGAGGCGTGGCGATCTCCTTTGAGTCATGCACACCTGACCAATCAATCTGTCCTGGAGGCTGGTTTTAAAGTCAGTATAAAACTGAGTCTGCTTATATAGAACCTACCAGTAGCCATTTGGCTCCAGGAGAAGTATATGGTGGGCTCAGCATGCATGTTGGTACTTGCATCCCTGGATCCGATGAAAGCTGTAATGGCACCAGACGGGGTTAAAAGCAGAGTGTGCTTGGCTTGCATGCTGACCTGCATTCCCTGGACTTTGTGTGGCTGTCATGGCCCATAAACAGGTAGGAACTACTTAGGGACCACTCAAATGGAGGCAACCTTGACGCGGTGAGTGGCTTATTACGCTTTGGCCAAAATGTACACCAATGTCTCATCCAGCATGGAGGCAGGGCAGAATGCTGGATGTAGTGTGCGATCACATTTGCATTTTCCGTTTGTATATGTATTTCGCCATAGTGATATGCACCTACAGACAGGTTGTGCGGACTCAACCCCCCACATTTTTTCTGTGATTGTCTATTGTTGTGACTTACATGAAGATCAGATCACATGTTATGACCAATTTGTGCAGAAATCCATATTATTCCAAAGGGCTCACATACTTTTTCTTGCAACTGTAAATATAGATCAAATACACACATGCAATGTTCCTACAATATGGAAACAGATACTATGCTATAAAATAGCACAAAACTGAATCAATAAACAGCACAGATGCCACCATTCATTTAGAGAGGCAGATACAAAACTGGGGTACTATACCTACTGTATATTCTTCCAAGGACCCCTCTGTATATCAATAGATAAAAAGTCAAAGTCCCGATGTTTCGCCACTACTGTGGTCATCAGGGGTAATGATGGACAAACATGATCAAGTGTTTGCGAACCGCAAGTTCGCGGCGGGCCCCTTTCACTTTAATGGCAGGCAAAACTGAAAAACCTTCAGCTCATATTTGCAGCCACCAAATACTTAGTAGAAGTGTACAAATAGTCCCACAACATGGACAGTGACATACTAGAGGGGGATCAATGACAAAAATTCCAAGGGTATGCATCATAATCTGCATCGGCTCTTTGCCAATATACAGGCCCCTGGGGGGACCACCCGCTCCATCCTGTCACTGGCGCTTCCTCTGGAGGGTTCTGACAAGGATAGGCTTTGAGGAAAGATTTATAAATATCCTTAAATTATTGTATAGATCCCCCACAGCAAAACTGAGTCTTAATGGGATCCTGACCACTAGTTTTGATTTAAATAGAGGTACGCGGCAGGGCTGCCCACTATCCCCATTGTTATTTGATATTTACATTGAGCCCCTAGCTCTGGCCATTAGGCAGGATGATCAGGTTAAAGGATTTGGAACATTAGGAGCGCAAGACCATATCTCTTTATATGCGGATGATGTTCTTTTTTTTTTATAGACCACACGGAAACAACTCTTCCCAGAACTATTCAAATGGTTAAATCATTTGGTGAGGTGTCCGGTCTTCTTATAAACTGGTCTAAGACCAGTTTGATGCCAATAGACCCGTTACCCCAGAAGGAGGTTCTTGTGACTCAGTTGGACATCGTTGACACTTTTCAATACCTGAGCTTGATCATATCGCCCAGGGTTGAAAATTTTGCCCAACTTAATCTGATCCCCCTAATAACGAAAACTAGAGCAAAAATAGGCATCTGATTGAGACTTCCCCTATCCAGAGCTGACCGTGTTTCATTGGTTAAAATGGTGATACTACCACAATTTCTTTATGTGCTTAGGAATACACCTACCTGGATAGAAGACAAATATTTTAAACTCCTGGAAAGAATAATTAATGATCTAGTGTGGGGAAGAAAACGAGTTCGGTTAAAATTGGAACATCTATATAAACCACTGGAGTGTGGGGGTTTAAATCTCCCCTATCTTAAAGGGTATTTTATTGCTGCCCAGCTATTGTGTTATGTATCAAAAAATAGTGCATTTCTAAGGAGCTTAGTAGGGAGTTATGCTCATAATAATATATTTACCCTTTTGGAATCCGGGCTACTGAGTAGCAAAGAGCGGGGTTACAGAGAGACTATAAAATTACTTCTGAAAGTACTAGAACATGGTTGAAGGTAAAGGGTTCACTCACATTCACGCCTCTTTGGCATAATATACACCTGCAGATGTTAGATGGTATTGCAGCGGACACATTTTGGCAAAAGAAAAGGATTTTTTATATTTCACAAGTAGTCAAGGATAGAGAGTTTAAGTCATTCACAGAGTTATCACATAATGTAGAAAACCTTTCATGGTTTAGGTACTTTCAGCTGCATTCAGCATTATTTAGTCTGGACGATAAATTGGTGTTGGATATAGATAGTTCATCCTTTTTGAATGACTGGAAAGGGAGGACACCTTTAAGAATGAAGATTTCAAATATATACAAACTATTACTTAAGGCACGGTTTTGTGATACACAGTCACCAGGACAAAGAGCCTGGGAGTTGGATTGTCCGAATATACAAGTAGAAGGATGGGGGAATATCTTTGTGAATTTAGGTTCACTATCCCAGAACTTTAACCATGTTCTAGTACACTTTAATATCTGCCACAGACTATATGTTACCCCTACATGGCTAAATAAATGTGGGCTAAGAGATACATCCAAGTGCCCTAGATGTGACACCTCAGGTGCGGACTACCTCCATATGATCTGGACCTGCTCAGAACTTATAAAATACTGGAATAGTATTAACAACTTTCTTATTTATAAACTTAAAATACGAATACCTTTTGAACCACAAGTGTTCTTGCTTAATGAGTTTTCCACAATAAGCAGCCATAATGTCACGGTCGTGGTCATGGCTGTGACTCCTTTACCGCATGCGGTTGCCTGCGGTCTGGTTTAGTTGTTCAACCACAGGTGAGAGCCGCTAGTGTGTAGCCTCACTTGTGGTTGCCGCGGGCAACAAGTAGTTGGGTATTGTCGCAGTAGAGAAGCCAGGGCTGGTGCTAGGCAGCTTGCGGCAATGTGCATGCGGTTGCACCTAGCAACCTCTCTGTTAGGTGTGTGTGTGTATGTTATGCACTTTGTATGTCTGGTGTGCACTAGGTTTATGTTAGGTGTGCACTGTGACACTTCCCTTCACTGTGGCTGCCTGTGGCAACGTTTGGTATGTGTACCAAACGACCATGGCAGTGTCTCGGCCTTCTGGCTGACTCCCAGGACATGGTCGCCACCCATGTCGTTGCCTGCGGTAACAGCTACAGTGTGATGTGTATTTGGACACTTCCCCTTTAAGTGGTTTCACTCCCTGTTAGTGTTGGAAGGGTTAATTCACTCTCCTGTGTGTGTGTGTCTGTGTGGGTGTGGCCACTTTGGGCTATAAAGCCTCTTTGGAGATCTGAAGCTGAGGGGTTCTTCAGCCATGCTTTGCTGGAGAAACCCTCCTGGTATTTCCATCTGCCAGTGGGGGCCACCCTTGTGGTCATAAACAAATTGTCATGTATTGTTTATACACAATGTTATTACGATGTGTTTGTGTGTCATGTCTATTCTTTGCAGCGTATGGTTTCCTGGTGTCCTGTGTGGTGTTGTGTGCTCTGTCGTTTGTGTTTGTGGACAGCAGCATTGATACTTGGATCCCAGGCCCTGTGTCTGTGGCAGGTGGGTGTTAGTACTAGTTGCACTTATCTGCCATTGCCATATGCCTGTTTCCGTTTCCCCTGTCTTTATGGCCATATTTAGACTCCTGTTTCTCCATGTCCAGGAGGAACAGTAGTCTACCCAGCTCCTAGCGTAGGGACCGGCGGAGGGCAAGTAGGGACCCGAGGTTCCAGAGCATGAGTCCTCCTACCTTCAAGGTCGGCTCATGTCGCTAGGAGTTAGGGTCAGATTAGGGAGGCAATAGGAGGTGACCTGCTCCCTAGTTCTGTGCTACCAAAATAGATACCGTAACCATCAATTGAATACACATAAAAGTGCTAACCTAGCCTATGGCATAAATATAAATAGACAACCTACATAGAAAATGCCAGACCGCTGGTACTGAATTATGTCCTTTATTACAAAATCACATTATACAACATACATGATTAAAAGAATCAGTGCAGGAGATAAAAGCAACATCACTGGAGGAGACATACGTGAGACGGAGTCCCCATCATGGAAAAATGTACAAAAAACATGGTCATGCATATAGAAATTCATACATGCTAAGATAAGGGACATTTACCCGTGCAGAAAGTCTCCTCCAGGATGGCGCCAACCCCAACGCGCGTTTCGGCGTACCTTCGTCTGGGGGTAGCGTCATCACTGGAGGACATGGTTTAAATATAAGCATCAGCCAATCCGCATACCGGTAATCATTATTCCTACGTCACCGGACTGCACCGGATTTACTCAACTAGGCTTCCTGGATGCCGGCATCTAGGGGACCACGTGACCAGCCGGAAACATGTGATCCGCTCCTGGTCACGTGATCCGAATGACGTCACTTGAGCGCGCACATCCTAGGCGCAGCTCAGTGGCGTCATCCTAACTTTCTCATATGATTCGGATCCATCATACAGAGATGTCCGTATATTTATCAGGCCGAAAGAACATACATATGCAGTCAAATTGTACCGGAAAGACATATACATCAATCATTTAATATGGACATGCATAAATAAGAACCAAATTCATATAAATATAAAAATTAGTATACAAGATTATTCACCACATACATGCATCATATAGCAGCTTACTCCACAAACGTACCACTTAAACCATGATTAAAGCATCCTCTCTCTCATTATTCAGGTGACAGATATACATAAATACTATAGGTTAATGCCTAACCTTTACATCTCTAAGTCACCAAATGTTAGCAATAATACCAATAAAGTGCAAAGTGCATAAATGGGAAGATGTATCCCTGTATGTTGAAAAAAGTGTACATATTTATTATATGCTTGACCCTTGGTATAATAATACCACTGGTGATTCATATATCGAGTGAAAAAATATAAGTATATATATGAGTGAAAGTAAAAATGAAAATGAATACAAAAATGAAAATATGAAGAGTTCTATTGTGTAAACAAACATTACACCTCATGCATTATTTGTTATGTGCCTTCACTGTATAAGCATGTGAATTATAAAAAGTGCAAAGTGCATACAATTATGTATCAACTTGGATACATTATATAGTGTACTAAACGGCACTAGTGCTGTGAAGGAACAGCTGGGGAAGAGGAGGAGGGGGAGGAGGGAAGGAAAGAAGGGGAAGGGAAGGGGGGAGAAGGGAGAGAAGGAGGGGGGGGGGAAGGGGGGGAGGGGGGGGGGAAAGAGAGGGAGGGAAGGCAGGGAAAGGAAAGAAAAGGGAAAAGGTGAGGAAGAAGGAAAGAAAGAAAAACAAAAAACAGGAAAGAACAAAGGAGAGAGGTTGATGTAAGGCAAGAGCCGTAGGCTAGATGCATCGACCATATAATTATTGGTGGCACCCTATCAGCCCCATACTCTGTTCATGCTGTGTAAAGATTTATATCGGTTGCATTATTTCATTGTTCGTTTCAATATCGGTCACCGCATCACATTCCCCAGAGTGTCCCACCAGGAGGCACCATGGGAAATGCAAGGCGGGGGCACAACTCAAAACCAACAAACCCTTGATCAGTCCACCAGACGACTGTATAGTCAATCCATACATTGGTCACCGCATCACATTCTCCGGCACACATGACCCATGTGAACCGGGGAATGCAAGGCGGAGACACAAGGTCCACTCAGCGATGACCCTAAAAGGCCAGGGGAAAAAAAAGTGATTAAAACAAAATTAAAATCTATACATTAAACCCCTATTTGGGTGTGGAGACCCATATGAACCATAATGTCTACAGGAAAGTGGAGAAGCCAGTGGATTCATTCAACCCGCCCGGGTGCAGTGCATTTAATTTCCAAATCCATTTGCACTCGAGCTGTCCCAGTCTTTTGGTAATGTTCCCTCCTCTGATATTTTTCATGACACAGTCAATCGCCCGTACCTTCAAATGCACGGGACTGCAGTCGTGATATGTCTTAAAATGTCTTGCAACTGGTTTTAGATTACATAGATCTTCTTCCTCTGTTGCTGCCATTATATCTCTAACGTGCTCTCGCACTCTCACCTTCAATTCTCTCGTGGTTAAACCCACATAAATTTTGGGGCAAGAACATCTAGCATAATACACGACTGCCGTACTCGTGCATGTGAGGCACTGTGTGATTTTGAAAGTTTTTGTATTGGCTGTGTCATTAAAGGAGGTGGCCCTCTCCATATTTGGGCATGCTATACACTTCCCACATGGGACAAAACCCCACTTTGGCTTCCCCACTCCTGGGAACAGGGGTTGTTTTTGTTTTACATACAAACTTCGTACAAGATGATCCCTCAAATTCTTTGAACGTCTTGCCATTATCATGGGGTAAGGTGCTATAAATTTTGTCAGAATGGGATCGGTCAGTAAAATCGGCCATGATTTTTCCAGAATGCCCTTCATCTCTATCCACCTTCCATGGTATCCCGTGATGTATCGTGTCTTGTTATCTTTGTTCTTTTGGGTTTCAGAGAAGAGTAAATCCTGCCTGGAGCATGTTTTTGCTCTCCTATAGGCTTTCTTGATTGCGCGTTGGCTGTATCCGCGGCTTGTGAATCTTTCCTTTAGCACTTTGGCCTGTTGTTCAAAGATTTCCTCCGTAGAGCAGATTCTCCGAGCCCGTAGGTATTGTCCAATCGGGATTGAGTTGATCATCTGTGGAGGGTGTGACGAAGACGCATGTAAATATGAGTTTACTGCTGTAGGTTTTCTAAACACATTCGTCACTATCCCTCCATCAGCACCTCTCTCTAGATGTACATCCAAAAACTCAATATGTTCCTTACTGTACTTATACGTTAATTTGATGTTCTTGGCGTTCTTATTTAATGCCATAAAAAACTCTTCCAACTCCTTGGTGCTTCCCTGCCAGATCATGAATACATCGTCGATGTACCGCGCCCAAAAGATGGCGCGGTCCATCGACACGTACTGATCTGACAGGAAGAGGTCCCTCTCCCACAGCCCCAGGAACAAATTTGCGTACGAAGGCGCACAAGGCGCCCCCATCGCAGTTCCCTGGAGCTGCAGGTAGAAGGACCCTCCAAAGGAGAAGAAATTATGCGTAAGAACAAAAGAGAGGAGCTCCAGGAGAAGCACTCTACGGTTGGCCTCCAAATTTTCTTGTATCAGAAAAAAATCCACTGCTTGTATACCATCCGTATGCCTTATGCTCGTATACAGCGATTCAACATCGCATGTCACCATAAGTGTATCATCCCCTAGATAGATACCATCGACCTTCCGTAGAAAGTCGGTCGTATCTTTAATGTGGGACGGCAGACTAGCCACCATGTCTTTCAGCTGAGAATCTAGGTATCGTCCTATCTTCTCAGTAAAGCTGCCCCGGCCTGAAATAATTGGCCTTCCAGGTGGAACTTTCGGGTTCTTATGAACTTTGGGCAGTAAATACAGGGTGGGTACCGCTGGTTCTTTTACAATCAAGGCATCATGTAATGCCTTGGATATTACATTGTTATCCACTGCCCTCCCTAGAATTACACTCAGGTTCTTCTCAAATGCCTGTAGGGGGTTAAACGTGAGCTTCTTATAACATGCTACCTCTCTCAATTGTCTATAGGCCTCCTGTTCATATAGATCATGGGGCCATACCACTATATTGCCACCTTTGTCGGATGGTTTAAACACGACATCTTGTAATCTCCCAAGGTTCTTCAGACTCGTCCGTTGAACCCTTGATAGATTGTCCTTTGGGGCAAACATTGACATGTTCTCAAATTGTCGGGAGACAAGTTTGACGAACAAGTCTACTGCTGGACACAGTGATAGGGGGGGGGAATTTTTGAGACTTACACTTAATGGAAGCCGGGATCTCCTCAATTCTCCGAGGTTCTCTTCCTCCTAGTTCATTTTCTCCTGCCAGTTCTTCCAAAATTCTGACTGCCTGCATCTCTTCAGGAGTACATAAAACCCCACTCATATCCTCCTTATAATGCCATTTTTTTTAACAGCAATGAGCGGGCGAAAATATGCAGATCTTTTACTGCTGAAAAACAATCAAAATTTGCGCATGGGGAAAAGTTTAGACCCTTTTCCAGCAGTGATTTATCTGCTGGTGACAGGATGTGATTAGATAAATTTATTACCTTCAGCCCATCATTGCCGCTGGTATCCCTTCTGTCTCCAAAGGGTCTCCTTTTCCCGTTTGAAGTTGCTCCTGGTGGCCCCTTTCTTTTTTGAATCCCCGATCTCGTCTGTCTACCGTCCGGTTCTTGACTGTCAGAGATTGATGACAGGGACAAAGTTGAGGATGTGCGATTCCAGGGGGTGAAATTACCTCTTCTCTGATGGTACGAGTTTTTCCGTCTCCATTTGTATACATTTTTCTGTTGGAAATCCTCACAGTCTCTGGAGAATTTTCTTGATTTTATCTCTTGAATTTCTTTCTCCCACTTCTCAAAGTTTTTACTGAGTGCCCCCTCAAAGGCAGCCAAAGATTCCCTATTGCAATCCTGTTTAAGGGTTATCTGTAGGCTCTCAATTTCTGCGTCCAGAGTCAGCAAAGTCTGGCTGTTATGTTTAACCACCAGGTTCATTAATTTCTTCGCTGACTCTGTACATATTTCTTCCCAGCTTGACAGGAAACTTTCACTGTCAATATCAAAAGAGGGTGTCACCTGTATGCGTAAACCACGAGGTATTAAATCCATATGAAGGTACCTCTCCAAAAACGCTTTGTTCCACCATGTTTTTGTCCTTCTATGGAAAAGATTCATCAGGCTGGACTGCATTTCCTTCACATTGGACGGGTCTCCACACCCAACACCTGCACCATTATCCTTAAAAATGTTATCCAGGGATGAAAGCCAGGATTGCTCTCTGGCCCTATAATCCATGGTACTGGTTATGGTTGAATCTGTAATCAAACAGAATATAATTACACTACCAAAATAGATACCATAACCATCAATTGAATACACATAAAAGTGCTAACCTAGCCTATGGCATAAATATAAATAGACAACCTACATAGAAAATGCCAGACCGCTGGTACTGAATTATGTCCTTTATTACAAAATCACATTATACAACATACATGATTAAAAGAATCAGTGCAGGAGATAAAAGCAACATCACTGGAGGAGACATACGTGAGACGGAGTCCCCATCATGGAAAAATGTACATGGTCATGCATATAGAAATTCATACATGCTAAGATAAGGGACATTTACCCGTGCAGAAAGTCTCCTCCAGGATGGCGCCAACCCCAACGCGCGTTTCGGCGTACCTTCGTCTGGGGGTAGCGTCATCACTGGAGGACATGGTTTAAATATAAGCATCAGCCAATCCGCATACCGGTAATCATTATTCCTACGTCACCGGACTGCACCGGATTTACTCAACTAGGCTTCCTGGATGCCGGCATCTAGGGGACCACGTGACCAGCCGGAAACATGTGATCCGCTCCTGGTCACGTGATCCGAATGTCGTCACTTGAGCGCGCACATCCTAGGCGCAGCTCAGTGGCGTCATCCTAACTTTCTCATATGATTCGGATCCATCATACAGAGATGTCCGTATATTTATCAGGCCGAAAGAACATACATATGCAGTCAAATTGTACCGGAAAGACATATACATCAATCATTTAATATGGACATGCATAAATAAGAACCAAATTCATATAAATATAAAAATTAGTATACAAGATTATTCACCACATACATGCATCATATAGCAGCTTACTCCACAAACGTACCACTTAAACCATGATTAAAGCATCCTCTCTCTCATTATTCAGGTGACAGATATACATAAATACTATAGGTTAATGCCTAACCTTTACATCTCTAAGTCACCAAATGTTAGCAATAATACCAATAAAGTGCAAAGTGCATAAATGGGAAGATGTATCCCTGTATGTTGAAAAAAGTGTACATATTTATTATATGCTTGACCCTTGGTATAATAATACCACTGGTGATTCATATATCGAGTGAAAAAATATAAGTATATATATGAGTGAAAGTAAAAATGAAAATGAATACAAAAATGAAAATATGAAGAGTTCTATTGTGTAAACAAACATTACACCTCATGCATTATTTGTTATGTGCCTTCACTGTATAAGCATGTGAATTATAAAAAGTGCAAAGTGCATACAATTATGTATCAACTTGGATACATTATATAGTGTACTAAACGGCACTAGTGCTGTGAAGGAACAGCTGGGGAAGAGGAGGAGGGGGAGGAGGGAAGGAAAGAAGGGGAAGGGAAGGGGGGAGAAGGGAGAGGGGGGGGGGGAGGGGGGAAGGGGGGGAGGGGGGGGGGGAGAGAGGGAGGGAAGGCAGGGAAAGGAAAGAAAAGGGAAAAGGTGAGGAAGAAGGAAAGAAAGAAAAACAAAAAACAGGAAAGAACAAAGGAGAGAGGTTGATGTAAGGCAAGAGCCGTAGGCTAGATGCATCGACCATATAATTATTGGTGGCACCCTATCAGCCCCATACTCTGTTCATGCTGTGTAAAGATTTATATCGGTTGCATTATTTCATTGTTCGTTTCAATATCGGTCACCGCATCACATTCCCCAGAGTGTCCCACCAGGAGGCACCATGGGAAATGCAAGGCGGGGGCACAACTCAAAACCAACAAACCCTTGATCAGTCCACCAGACGACTGTATAGTCAATCCATACATTGGTCACCGCATCACATTCTCCGGCACACATGACCCATGTGAACCGGGGAATGCAAGGCGGAGACACAAGGTCCACTCAGCGATGACCCTAAAAGGCCAGGGGAAAAAAAAGTGATTAAAACAAAATTAAAATCTATACATTAAACCCCTATTTGGGTGTGGAGACCCATATGAACCATAATGTCTACAGGAAAGTGGAGAAGCCAGTGGATTCATTCAACCCGCCCGGGTGCAGTGCATTTAATTTCCAAATCCATTTGCACTCGAGCTGTCCCAGTCTTTTGGTAATGTTCCCTCCTCTGATATTTTTCATGACACAGTCAATCGCCCGTACCTTCAAATGCACGGGACTGCAGTCGTGATATGTCTTAAGTATGATCAACTCAATCCCGATTGGACAATACCTATGGGCTCGGAGAATCTGCTCTACGGAGGAAATCTTTGAACAACAGGCCAAAGTGCTAAAGGAAAGATTCACAAGCCGCGGATACAGCCAACGCGCAATCAAGAAAGCCTATAGGAGAGCAAAAACATGCTCCAGGCAGGATTTACTCTTCTCTGAAACCCAAAAGAACAAAGATAACAAGACACGATACATCACGGGATACCATGGAAGGTGGATAGAGATGAAGGGCATTCTGGAAAAATCATGGCCGATTTTACTGACCGATCCCATTCTGACAAAATTTATAGCACCTTACCCCATGATAACGGCGAGACGTTCAAAGAATTTGAGGGATCATCTTGTACGAAGTTTGTATGTAAAACAAAAACAACCCCTGTTCCCAGGAGTGGGGAAGCCAAAGTGGGGTTTTGTCCCATGTGGGAAGTGTATAGCATGCCCAAATATGGAGAGGGCCACCTCCTTTAATGACACAGCCAATACAAAAACTTTCAAAATCACACAGTGCCTCACATGCACGAGTACGGCAGTCGTGTATTATGCTAGATGTTCTTGCCCCAAAATTTATGTGGGTTTAACCACGAGAGAATTGAAGGTGAGAGTGCGAGAGCACGTTAGAGATATAATGGCAGCAACAGAGGAAGAAGATCTATGTAATCTAAAACCAGTTGCAAGACATTTTAAGACATATCACGACTGCAGTCCCGTGCATTTGAAGGTACGGGCGATTGACTGTGTCATGAAAAATATCAGAGGAGGGAACATTACCAAAAGACTGGGACAGCTCGAGTGCAAATGGATTTGGAAATTAAATGCACTGCACCCGGGCGGGTTGAATGAATCCACTGGCTTCTCCACTTTCCTGTAGACATTATGGTTCATATGGGTCTCCACACCCAAATAGGGGTTTAATGTATAGATTTTAATTTTGTTTTAATCACTTTTTTTTCCCCTGGCCTTTTAGGGTCATCGCTGAGTGGACCTTGTGTCTCCGCCTTGCATTCCCCGGTTCACATGGGTCATGTGTGCCGGAGAATGTGATGCGGTGACCAATGTATGGATTGACTATACAGTCGTCTGGTGGACTGATCAAGGGTTTGTTGGTTTTGAGTTGTGCCCCCGCCTTGCATTTCCCATGGTGCCTCCTGGTGGGACACTCTGGGGAATGTGATGCGGTGGCCGATATTGAAACGAACAATGAAATAATGCAACCGATATAAATCTTTACACAGCATGAACAGAGTATGGGGCTGATAGGGTGCCACCAATAATTATATGGTCGATGCATCTAGCCTACGGCTCTTGCCTTACATCAACCTCTCTCCTTTGTTCTTTCCTGTTTTTTGTTTTTCTTTCTTTCCTTCTTCCTCACCTTTTCCCTTTTCTTTCCTTTCCCTGCCTTCCCTCCCTCTCTTTCCCCCCCCCCCTCCCCCCCTTCCCCCCTTCCCCCCCTCCTTCTCTCCCTTCTCCCCCCTTCCCTTCCCCTTCTTTCCTTCCCTCCTCCCCCTCCTCCTCTTCCCCAGCTGTTCCTTCACAGCACTAGTGCCGTTTAGTACACTATATAATGTATCCAAGTTGATACATAATTGTATGCACTTTGCACTTTTTATAATTCACATGCTTATACAGTGAAGGCACATAACAAATAATGCATGAGGTGTAATGTTTGTTTACACAATAGAACTCTTCATATTTTCATTTTTGTATTCATTTTCATTTTTACTTTCACTCATATATATACTTATATTTTTTCACTCGATATATGAATCACCAGTGGTATTATTATACCAAGGGTCAAGCATATAATAAATATGTACACTTTTTTCAACATACAGGGATACATCTTCCCATTTATGCACTTTGCACTTTATTGGTATTATTGCTAACATTTGGTGACTTAGAGATGTAAAGGTTAGGCATTAACCTATAGTATTTATGTATATCTGTCACCTGAATAATGAGAGAGAGGATGCTTTAATCATGGTTTAAGTGGTACGTTTGTGGAGTAAGCTGCTATATGATGCATGTATGTGGTGAATAATCTTGTATACTAATTTTTATATTTATATGAATTTGGTTCTTATTTATGCATGTCCATATTAAATGATTGATGTATATGTCTTTCCGGTACAATTTGACTGCATATGTATGTTCTTTCGGCCTGATAAATATACGGACATCTCTGTATGATGGATCCGAATCATATGAGAAAGTTAGGATGACGCCACTGAGCTGCGCCTAGGATGTGCGCGCTTAAGTGACGTCATTCGGATCACGTGACCAGGAGCGGATCACATGTTTCCGGCTGGTCACGTGGTCCCCTAGATGCCGGCATCCAGGAAGCCTAGTTGAGTAAATCCGGTGCAGTCCGGTGACGTAGGAATAATGATTACCGGTATGCGGATTGGCTGATGCTTATATTTAAACCATGTCCTCCAGTGATGACGCTACCCCCAGACGAAGGTACGCCGAAACGCGCGTTGGGGTTGGCGCTATCCTGGAGGAGACTTTCTGCACGGGTAAATGTCCCTTATCTTAGCATGTATGAATTTCTATATGCATGACCATGTTTTTTGTACATTTTTCCATGATGGGGACTCCGTCTCACGTATGTCTCCTCCAGTGATGTTGCTTTTATCTCCTGCACTGATTCTTTTAATCATGTATGTTGTATAATGTGATTTTGTAATAAAGGACATAATTCAGTACCAGCGGTCTGGCATTTTCTATGTAGGTTGTCCCTAGTTCTGTGGTTCTGGCCAAGACGTGACTACCATCCTCTGTTCATCGCACGGCTGAAGGTTTTCCCCATCCTCAGCCGTGACACATAAGTATCAAAAGAGTCTCTTAGGCAGGATATTGCTGCTAGCTAGAATTTTGGTTAGTCGGACATGGTTTGCTCGGCACACTCCAGAATTAAACACATGGATAAATCTAGTTAACAAGGTAAAAAACTACGAGCAAATCCTGTACAGGCAGAGAGATGGGGGTGAGAAGTGGATTAAGATATGGGGCAGTTGGAAGATTTGACTGGTTGTAATAGCCTAGAAAACTTTATTTATCTATTTATTAATTTATTAAAATTTTATTTTTATTTTTTCCCTTCCCTTTTATTTTTTTTTCTTCCTCCTCTCCCCTCCCCCCCTGTCTCTGCCCCTCTTTTTTTTGGGGGGGGGGGGGGGGAGGGGGGAGAGGAGGGCAGACGCATCACAGGTTCGGGGTGGGGGAGGAGGGGGGTTGGTTTGGGGGAATAGGGATAAGGGGAAAATATATTGAATATGTGGAGTGTTTACTTAACTTTTTTGTTTATTGTAAATTGTTTTGATACATTAATAAAGATAATTAATAAAAAAATAAAAAATGACAAAAATTCCAACAAAAAATATGTATCTTAATCAGGGGACATTTTTATGCGTCTTAAAGGGAAATTCTCTGAAATGTGCCCTGTTGGAGCCTAGAAATTTTTTATTTTAGGCCACGGGAGTACGGGCCTTAAAAAGTAGGCATTCACTTAATGACATAAAAGAAATTCTGATTATGTGGCTCGAGGTACATTATGCAGTCAATGGATAAAAATTTTACTGTAAGCCACTGGACTACAAGCCCCAAACATTAGGCATTCACCGGACAGAAAAGATCAAGTGATTATGTGGCCTGAGGTATATTACAGGGTCAATGGATATCAATTTTACTGCTGGCCAGTACAAATACAGGTCAAATACATATGTTTAAAAGAACTAAAAATATAAAATTGGATTAAAAACATGGCTAACGAAATCCCCCCTCTTGAAAAAAAACCCTAATGATAATAGTTGAAATTCAATAACACGTGGTCGTCACTGGTGTTGAATTCCTCAAAGGCCGCAACAATTATTCATTCAGCATACATAAAAGAGCAAGTAAGTAAGTAAGTGGCTGAAGGTAGATTCCATGGTTATTGGATATCAATTTTCCAGCAGGCCAGTGTACTACAGGCCCCAAAAATTATGCATTCAGCGTACAGAAAAGAACAAGTAAGTAAGTGGCTGAAGGTAGATTCCACGGTAATTGGATATCAATTTTCCAGCAGGCCAGTGTACTACAGGCCCCAAAAATTATGCATTCAGCGTACATAAAAGAACAAGCTAGTATGTGGCTGGAGGTCTATTATATAGACTATAATATTTGTTCTGGGTGGTGGCGGATATTTGTGGGCTGGCATGAGGAAATTCAATTAAACGTGGTCGTCACAGGTGTTGAATTCCTCCGAGATGCATGCCTCATTCATTTTTAGAAATGTGAGGTAGTCCACACTGTCGTGTCACGATCCCCCCTGCTGCGCTGAACGTCCATTCAGACAGGACACTGGTTGAGGGGCAAGCCAACAGTTCCATGGCAAATTGTGTCAGCTCTGGCCACAGGTCAAGCCTGCACATCCAGTAGTCCAGGGGTTCCTCGCTTCTCAGAGCATCCATATCGGCCGTTAACCCGATGTAGTCGGACACCTGTCGGTCTAGGTGTTCCCTGAGGCTGGATCCGTAGGGCGGCTGTCGATGGTTTGACTGCAAGAATGATCTCATATCCGAAGTGACCAACACATCTTCAAACCGCCTCTTCTTGCATGCGCTGTTGGAATGGTACCCACAACTGTTTCTCTGTGAGTGGAAATTCCTCTGCCAGCGCCCGCAAAAGCAGAATGCAGCATTTCTCGAAGCAAGTCCTGGAAGTGCTACATTCTGACAGCCCTCTGTGATGGTGGTAACATGTCCACCATTTTGTATTTCTACCGGGGGGTCTAAGTACGTTGCCACCCAGTACTGGTCCTTGCCCTTTATGCTTTTTATACGGGGGTCCCTCTTTAAACACTGGAGCATGAAGGCCCCCATTTGCACTAAACTGGAAGCGGTGGAGTGGCCTGGCTCCTGTTCATCGTCCAGGATAATGTAATCCTCTGTCTCCTCCCCCCAGCCACGGACAACACCAGGGATCCCAGAAACATTTAAAGCATGCTCTTCTTTCTCCTCCTCCGCCCAGCCACCATCCTCCTTTGACTCCACTTTAGACTCCTGTTGACTTGTCTCAGATGGAGTAGCCCCCCTTCCCACTGGGAATTCATCCAGCATTGCGACTTCCTCATCTTCCTGCTTCTGCTCCTCGACGGCTTGATCAATGACACGACGCAATGCACTGATAGCGCCCTGGCTGCGTCTAACCAATTTGGTGATCTCATTAAATGGCCGCAGAATTCTGCATGCATCGCACATGAGCAGCCACTGGCACGGTGAAAAAAAAACAAGCTCCCAGAACCTGTCCTGCCGCAGAGTTCGTACAGGTAGTCGTTAACTGGACGTTTCTGCTGGAGCAGCCTATCAAGCATATACAAGGTGGAGTTCCATCGCGTCGGGCAGTCTCAAATCAGACTTCTGATGGGCAGGTGATGTCGCCTAAACGTCAGGATGTCGAACCATGGCCAGAGATTTCTAAAAAGGCCAGAGATTTCCATGGGACTTTTTGCATGTAAATTTCTACAGCTGCTGGAAGGAGTAACTTAGCCCCCACCTTTGCTATCCTCGAGGAAGGGAAACTGCTTGGTGTGACATATATATATTTCCTGGATTCTGAAATGTATGTGTCTGCGATTAACTGACATTTCATTCTTTTGTTTCATAAGCATTTTTTTTATATATATATGTCTAGATGTTTTGTGATAAGTGTGTGGGTGTATAACCGGAACTGGCCCTAATGATAAGTATTTGCCTTCTAAAAATAAATAAACAGAGACTTGTTTGAATACAGCCTTGACGATTGTATTAATCAATTCTTTAGAGTACTCGATACCCATTTGCCATAATAATTTGGAACTCAGCATAAATTAGAGTAGGGGTCTTTGCCCTGACAATTCTTCGGCGCCCAACGTGGGGCTTGACCAGTGGACTCTTGACCCTGCAGTTCCAGCCACGACGGGAGGAGAACTGGACTCATAGATAAAATATACAGCGCTGTAAGGTAAGAACTTTATTCTTACACAATATATCTGTGTTTCCCATATCTTCAACCAGGTCCGAGGCAGTGGGTCTATTGAAGTCTTACGAACGGTCAAGCCTATTTATGCTGAGATATGGAATTTGATTGATCTTGGTCTTGGGAAACATTTGGATTGGTCATTAGTGTTGTTATATGTCTTGGTGGTTGTTTGGATTTTTATCACAGAAAATGCCCATAGAGGAAATAGTGAACTGTGGACTCCTCTGAGAAAGTGTTAAAACAATATAGAGTTCTCCTATCTGTAATATAGTTGATATTGGTGAGGAAATTGGCTATAAGGAAGCGGATAGATGGTTGTTGAAATGGTAGAGAAATTCTGGTAGAGAAATTCTTAACACATAGACATGGTCAATACACAGAGTATACCTGAGGGGTACAAATTAGCCAAACACATAGTCCAAGATGTAGAAGGAAAACAAGAGAAGAAAAAGACAGAGGAGGTGTTACAGAAGGTGGGTATGAAACATGGTAATTTAGATTCTGAAGTTTGGGAAAGGTTCAAAATTACACATAGTGGTTGGATGAAGGATCAGGAATGTGAGGAGGTTGTGAAATGTTGGTGTCGGGCAGCGGAGAAAGTGAAGAATGAGAAATGGCCAAGCGTAGCATTTGGAGGAAATATGTATTAGTATACCAATGTGAAAAAGGATGACGTGGACGGACTGAAAGACAAAAAATGTCCAGTACCCTGCGCTCCACCGCCCTCTTATCCGATGGTCATGGGTGGCCCGGGATACTGGACATGCGGCGTTTGTGGAAATCAAGACCCTAACTGGACTGAGACATGTAGAGTTTGTGGGGCACTGAAGCCCAGACCATGGACAGGACTATACCCAGTGACTATCAGAACAGATTTTATTCCGTGACCACCAGCACCACCACCAGTTGACGGGGCCGCAGACGGAGTAGACAGGGCAGACAATCAGGCTCTCCAAGCCCCACCAGTAAGAGGTCAGTTTGAACTACAACACATACTGTCATATTTACCTTGGAGTCCTAAGGATCAGATGGGACTTTTAGGTAGAATTCCTGACCCACTGACAAGACCTATGCCTGCCCACCATATGTTACAACAGATACAAACCACATATAGGGCAACATGGTCTGACTTAAATTTGGAGAATCACCATATAACCCTCTAAAAGAACAGTTACTGGCTGAAAGGGTAAAAACTGACCAGTCCTCATGGTCTTACTGGGAAAAGGCTGACGCATCGGGCATAGAATATTGCAGGATTTTTGGCAGATGGGCCAGGACAAAGGAAGATGACAGCGCCCGTAGTTTTATAAGACGTAATACAGGAGACTACAGAAGATATAGTGGCATTTGAGTCTAGACAGTGTAGACATACATGGGTTGGGATTCCACTGGACCTATGGGGCAGAAGTTATTGTCATCTGCCTTAATGGAGGGACTGAGACCTGCCCTCCAGACAAAACTGAAAGCATGTAAGCCTGAATTGAGGGTGACAGCACTACCTCAGTTAGTTGCTGCTGCTAAGGGTTTAGAACTAGACATGCCCACTACCAAATCCTAAAAAATCTACAGAGACCATGGTCTGGTCAACGGGGACAGACCAGACAGAGGAGGGGTGACTTCAGATGTTACAATTGTGGCAAACCTGGTCACATACGCAGAAATTGCAGATTACCCCCTCAAGTACAACAGGTGAACTCACAGAACCAGGGTTCAGTGCACACCCCTGGTCCGGTGACCTCACAATAGGAAGTTGGCAACCCTGTGTCCTTATCTGCCATGACCACGGCGACCGAAGGTTGCCGGATCGAAATAGCAGTTCAGGTGGGCAATCAGCAGGTTCCCTTTTTAGTTGACACGGGGGCAGCCAAAACTGTAAGTAATCCAGTTTATGTGAAACCATGGCAGATAAGTGGACAACCTGTACCCGCCTCAGGGTTCATGGGGGAAGTTATTTTTGTTCCTGAAACTATACTGATGAAGTTGAAAATCAAAGATAGTACAGTGGTGACTCAGTTGTTAGTAAAAGAAAATATCCCATTCAATTTGCTGGGTACTGATATCCTGCAGGCACTGGGGGCTCATATTCACTTTAATGAGGATGGTACCACACATGTAGATATTGACACCCCTGATGATGTTTTAACCCGGGTTCTAGCTTTACACCTGGAGCCGGACCAAACATCCTGTGTGGTACAATTAGAGCAAGACCTGCAACCAGTCCCAGACAAATTGTGGGCAAAGGGTAAAACTGATATTGGTAGATTGGATGTCACTCCTTTCACGGTTCAATTAAAACCCGGGTGAAGTCCACCTTGGATCTGCCAGTATCCTCTGAGTCACGCACAAGAACAGTCTGTCATCGAGCAGATTAAACAATATGTTCAAATGGGGGTCCTGGTGGTTACCAACTCATCCGCCAATACTCCCCTGTTTACGGTCAAGAAAAAGGCCATAAAAGGTCAGCCTATAACTTATAGGATGGTACATGACCTAAGGGAAGTCAACAAGGTCACTGTCCTACAGACCCCGATTGTCCCCAATCCACATACCTTGTTGATGCAATGCCTTTAAAGGCTTTATGTTATACTGTGATTGATCTTGCAAATGCATTTTTCAGTGTCCATATCCACAAGGACTGTCAATATCTGTTTGCATTTAATTTTAAGGGTACACAGTATACCTGGACAGTACTGTCACAGGGTGCCCAGAATTCACCCACCATGTATACTCAAGCCCCTCAGTCCGTGTTGACAGGGTGGTCAGTTCCAGATGGTATAGCCCTTTTGCAATATGTTGATGATCTGTTGCTTTGTGCCCCCAGTTATGAAACATGTAAAAATGCATCATTGTCATTGTTGATCTTTCTGGCAGAAAGTGGTTGTAAATCTTCAAAGGACAAACTGCAATTTTGCCAATCCCGTGTTACTTTCCTCGGTCACTGTTTGTCAGAAGGTGCCCGTCACCTCACCGAGGAAAGAAAACAGGCTGTAAAAGACATCACACTCCCTTGGGGGCCAAAACCCCTCAGAATGTTTTTGGGACTGGTGTCTTATTGCAGACCCTGGATTCAAAATGCATCCATGTTGATGCATCCTTTGTACGACTGCCTGAGTACTGAACTTTTTTCTCTCAGTGACCAGGCAGAAGAGTCTTTTACACTCTAAAATTGGCAATTTTGTCAGCACCTGCACTGGGCATACCTAACTATGACCAGTCTTTTAAACTATTCTGCTCAGAGCTGAGTGGCCATAGCACCTCATTCCTGACACAGAAACATGGAGACAGGCAGCGTCCGGTTGCCTACTTTCCTGCCAGATTAGATCCTGTAGCGTGCGGTGACCCTTCCTGTGTCAGGGCAGTTGGGACAGTGCAACTCATGGTGGAAAAAGCTTCAGAAATTGTGCTTGATTACCCCCTGGTGGTACAAACTCCTCATAACATTCAAGGAATCCTCAGTCAAGTACAGCCAAAGCACATATCAATGGCCCCTCAACTTAGATTGCAGTGCTGCCTCCTTATGCCTGACTCAATTACATTCAAAAGATGTACGATTTTGAATCCTGCAACGTTGCTGCCCATTACAGATTCCGAAATGGGGGAGGGAGGTACAGGGTCTCTTTTAAATGATTTAAATGAAAATGATTCACATGACTGTGTACAATTGATGCAACAAGAAACGTCTGGATTTTCTCATGTACATGATCAACCTTTGTCTAATCCAGATCTTGAGTTTTATGTAGAGGGCAGCAGATACATGGGTGAGGATGGCTGATTTCATACTGGATATGCAGTGGTCACGCAACATGAGGTAGTATTGGCTGAACCACTCCCTCTTCACATATCAGCACAGGAGGCTGAGTTGAAGGCACTAGCTGAAGCGTGTAAAATGGCACATGGTAAAAGAGCAAATATCTTCACAGATTTCAGGTATGGCTTCGGTATTGCACATGAATATGGCCCCATCTGGAGGGCCAGAGACTTCCTCACTTCAGCAGGGCAACCAATTAAAAACAAAGATGCTGTGTTTGTACTAATGAACTCACAGTTGCTTCCAGAGGAAGTAGCCATTGTAAAGTTAAAAGCACATACCAGGCAGGAAACTGGTGAGGCTAGGGGCAATGACAGGGCAGATCAAGCTGCCAAACAGGCGGCATTGGAGCCTTGGAACTCCGAGGTCATCCCTGTCAGCGCCCTGAAGCTGCACCACATGTCTGAAGATGTGCTGGTTAAATCTGTGCTCTCGATAACCCAGGACAGGTAGTAAAAACATCCAAGAAACACACACCCAGGCCATTTTACCCGTTTCACAGATTGCAGATAGATACAACTGCCAAAAGTGGGAGTATACGAATATGTGCTTGTGTGCGTTGATCCCTTTTCAGGATGGCCAGAAGCCTACCCAGTATCGGCTGCAAATGCTAAGAATACAACAAAGATATTGGCCAGTGAACTTGTCTGCAGATATGGGGTTCCAGAGGTCATAAAATCAGACAGAGGAAGCCATTTCACTGGGGAGGTGATGAGGGTGAGGATGATAATGGAAGCTACAAATCCAGAAGGCCAAGTGAGAAACTGGAAGGCCCTGGACAGAGTGCCTCCCACTGGCCCTGTACTCCATCAGAACCACCTCTGGAAAAAGGTCTGGTTTATCCCCTTTTGAGATATTATTTGGATCTGTGCCCAGACTAGGACTGTATTTTCCTCAACAGTTGCAGCTCCAGACTGACAGCATGGTCAGTTACATGAAGGCCCTCACCCACAGGTTGGAGCACAATCATAAACAAGTGTTTGCTTCCATTCCAGATCCAGACTCAGTGGAAGGGACCCCCTGGTGCCTGGTGATTGGGTTGTCATAAAAAGGCATGTGAGAAAGATATTTGAGCCCAGATTTGATGGTCCTTTCCAAGTTTTTTTAAAGACTGAGACTGCTGTAAAAGTTGAAGAAAGGACGAAATGGGTCCACGCTTCTCATTGCAAGAAAGTTTTGGAACCACAGGATGAGGGTCCTTCTGTTGGCAGTGGCTCTGACCTTGAGCGTGTCCACAGCGTTTCATCCACTGAATAATGAATGGGACAATGCTTTGATACGGCACCATCAGTTGCTGTTTAAAGGATAATCTTGCTTGTAATAGTGGTATATTGTATTCTTCCATGTATTACAAGACTGCTTGAAAAGACTGCAGACAGAAGTAACTTTTCACCAATTCTGTAGTGAGACTATGGATGAGCTTAGAACCCCGGTTCAACTAAACTATGCATGGCTACCAGCAGATGTATATTTCATCCATGAGGTGGAACATCTGGGGTATGTCTGGCTGGATCTTACGGGCTCACCATGGTCTCAAATGGGGGAGATGTGAGGGATGAGACTCCATCTTTGTGTCTGCAGTGGCCATTTTACATTGTATGACCTTTTTGAAGTTAATAGATCAGGGACTTTCTGCATGTCAATTTCTACAGATGCTGGAAGGAGTAACTTAGCCCCCAGCTTTGCTATTCTCGAGGAAACTGCTTGGTGAAACGTATGTGTCTGTGGTTAACTGACATTTCTATCTTTTGTTTCATAAGCATTTTTTTATATACTGTATATATGTCTAGATGTTTTGTGATAAGTGTGTGGGTGTATAACCGGAAGAAATAAACAGAGACTTGTTTGAATACAGACTTGACGATTGTATTATTCAATTCTTTTGAGTACTCGATACCCATTTGTCATAATAATTTGGAACTCAGCATAAATCAGAGTAGGGGTCTTTGCCCTGACACTAATGCTACGTGCATGTGCGATCCATGTTTTTTTTTTTTTTTTTGACTCACGGTTACCCTCCTTTGGTCAAGGATAGTAGGAAGAAGATGATAATAGAAGATGAGGACCTGAGCAGTGGGGAACAGGTAAGTATATATTTTCTGTTTCAGGAGGCAAGCTATGCGCTTTAGATAAAATGTAATTATTACCAGAAAACCCCTTTAATGTTGCTGGCAAAAACAGTAAAATACTTATTTTATTTACTCCAAGTATGGCTTTCTCTGCAGCAATTGTAAAAGGTTTTAAGCATATAACAATATATTATCTGAATGTCCACCAAAGTGTGCCAGTTCTTCAATAGAAGTTAAAATTAATTGTATGACTATGAATAAGTTATGAACTTTGCTGTCAGCCTGTGCAGAACAGATATGGTATTTCATTTATTCGAGTTCTGGAGAGACCTCCCTTCTTAAATTAATTCTACTATTGAAAGAGCATGATTAAAAGAAGACAAATTAGTGCAGCAGAAGCTCCCTGATAATTGTCTTCTGTAACAGACCTACACATGCCATCCTTCAATCACTGCAGATTTCAATAGACAGTCATGACAAATTTATGTCATAAATAATTGCTTATATTGAAATTGTGAAGGTGGAAACAGATCTACATAAGAAGTGATATCAATTCAATGGTACATTTATTTCAGATCTACTCTGAGTAATAGATATATTGATAAGCAGTGCTCAGCACTCTACAGCTCACTGTAAACAGAATAAGCATTCATCAGAGCCAATGTAAGTTTTCGTAGAGTATCTTTTTAGAGATGAGTGAATTTCTTGGGTAAATGCATGGTTGACGGTGTTAACAAACAGAGCGTTTAACCCTTTTCCCACAGGCACTGTACATGTATGGCTCAGTGGGAAGGGACTTCCCAACAGCCTCTGTACGTGTACAGAGCGCTGAACTGGCGTGTGCAGAAACTGACAGCCTGGCCCCTACTGCATCCGCCGGCATCAGTAAAAACGTTGTCAGCACATTAACCCCTTGTATGCCGCAGTCAACGCTGACTTCAGTATGCACGAGGTTTGCAGAGGGGGCTCCCTCTTCGACCCCATTGGGTCCCCATGCTGCCTATGAGAGCCAGCTGCCTGGCTGGGTCTCATAGGGACTCTGTCAGTGTAAAAGCTGGCAGGCAATGCGTTACAATAGACAATTTATTGTAATGCATTATAAAGGGGATCAGACCGCACAATTTGATGTACCACAGTGGGGCAAAAATAAAAAAATAAAATAAAAAGTTTAAAAAGTGTTTTAAAAAAATATATATATTAGATGTTTTTTAAAAAAGGTCCTTTTTCAAGCAATATACAATAAAAAACAAAACAAAATAGACATATTAGCTATCGCCCCATGTGTAGTGAATGATTCTATAACAATGCCACATTATTTACCCTGTCAGACGAACACCATAAAAAAAAATTATAATCTGGGGCCCAAGCCCCAATGCATATGGCCCAATTCTCTACGTCGACCTCCCGCCCCCCCTCCCCACACACTCTAACACTAGACATTTTACAGCAGCACATAACGCTCACAACCAGGGTCTCCTAGGTGACGTC
The DNA here is from genome assembly GCF_905171765.1 of Bufo bufo. Lineage (NCBI taxonomy): Eukaryota > Metazoa > Chordata > Amphibia > Anura > Bufonidae > Bufo > Bufo bufo. The sequence continues at coordinate 262,879,178 of NC_053394.1, forward strand.
TCCTCTGATGTAGATCTTCTCTGTCATAATCTTCTTCATTCAATCCGGACAACTTCTTTCAGCTGCGCCTCATCTCTGCAGAGTTTGACACACAGACATTTTAGCTTTCTAATTTTTTTATCATCATCCCCCAACCAGGAATCCAAACAGTGTTATCCGGCTGGTCACTGTGCTTTCCAATACCCCCAAATACTATCCTGAAGAAAAATTAGTGGCATACAGATAGTCTCTCCCCCCCCCCCCCCCATAGTAATAGTGCTCCTCAAAGTACCACCAATAGTAAATCCCTTCTTAATTGCCCTCATTAGTAATACTGCTGATAATGCTCCCCAAGATGGCCTCTATTAGTAGAAGAACCCTCCAGTATTAATAATGCCCTCACAGAGCCCTCAGTAGAAATAAGGCCCCCTATTGTATCCCCAGTGGTAATAAAGCTCTCTACAGACCCCTCAGTAGTAATAAGGCCCTCGCAGTGCACTTAGTAGAAATAAGGCGGATCTGTAAGTCACTCCTATAGAACCCCCAAGTATAAATAAGAATGCCTATAATGTCCCCTGGATTTAAAATGGCCCTTCAGTGCCCTCAATATATATATTGTCCCCTACTGTTATAATGCTTGCCCTGAAGTGCCCCCAGTATTTAGAATGCCCCCTGCAGGGTGACCTGTAGTTATATACCTTCCTTTAGTGTACTCAGAAATTATAATTCCTCAGCCCCTCCACCATACAGTTCCATGTAAATAACACTATTTCCCTCCCTCCGCCGTAGAGTCCCATTTAAATCACATCACATCATCTCTCCATCCTCCTCTAATATACTGTCCCATGTAAATACCATTCCTCTCTATCTACATACCCCTCCAAAATACAGTCTCATGTAAATAGCATCACACACCTTCCTTCCGCCTATCTAATGTACATCACCCCCTCCCCAGACACTCTCAACATGCAGTTAGAGTTGAGCGAACCCGAACTGTAAAGTTCAGGTTCGTATTGAACTTTAGGGTTTTCGGCACCCGGACCCGAACCCGAACATTTACGTAAAATTTTGGATTCGGTGTTCGTCGATTTTTATGGCGCTTTTGAAAGGCTGCAAAGCAGCCAATCAACAAGTATCATGCTACTTGCCCCAGAAGGCCATCACATCCATGCCTACTATTGGCATGGCTGTGATTGGCCAACTGCAGCATGTGACCCAGCCTCTATTTAAGCTGGAGTCACGTAGCACCGCCCGTCACTCTGCTCGGATTCGTGTAGGGAAAGGCTGCAGCTGCTGTGAGGGAGAGATCAGGGAGAAATCTTATGAAGATTCAGAACTGCTTCTTTACTCAGCGATCTACAGCAAATGTGTTTTGTGGGTGCAGTGCACAATTTTTTTAAGCCTGCCCTGAGCCAACTACTACTGAAAACGAACTTTTTTTCCTTCAGTTAGTCAATAGCAATACATAATCGGCAGCCATTTTATGCTATGATAGTGCACCAGCACAGGCTATCTGTATGTCTGCAAGTCCAGAAATACAGCTTTTTGTTTAGTGGGGCAAAAAAAATACATCTGTTTCATATAGTGCACATCTGGGATTAGACGTGCATAAGTGAGTGTCACATTTAGCCCAGAAATACAGCTTTTTGCTTTCTGAGGTGAAAAAAAAACCATCTGTTTCATATAGTGCACATCTGGGATTAAACGTGCATAAGTGAGTGTCACATTTAGGCCAGAAATACGGCTTTTTGGTTACTAGGGTTATAAAAACCCTCTGATATACTGCACATCTGGGATTAGACGTGCATAAGTGAGTGTCACATTTAGGCCAGAAATACGGCTTTGTGCTTAATGGGGTGAAAAAACCCTCTGATATACTGCACATCTGGGATTAGACGTGCGTAAGTGAGTGTCACATTTAGCCCAGAAATACAGCTTTTTGCTTACTGAGGTGAAAAAAAAACACATCTGTTTCATATAGTGCACATCTGGGATTAAACGTGCATAAGTGAGTGTCACATTTAGGCCAGAAATACGGCTTTTTGGTTACTGGGGTTATAAAAACCCTCTGATATACTGCACATCTGGGATTAGACGTGCATAAGTGAGTGTCACATTTAGGCCAGAAATACGGCTTTGTGCTTAATGGGGTGAAAAAACCCTCTGATATACTGCACATCTGGGATTAGACGTGCGTAAGTGAGTGTCACATTTAGGCCAGAAATACAGCTTTTCACTTACTGGGGTAAAAAAAGATACATCTGTTTCATATAGTGCACATCTGGGATTAGACGTGCATAAGTGAGTGTCACATTTAGGCCACAAATACGGCTTTTTGCTTACTGTGGTGAAAAAACCCTCTGATATACTGCACATCTGGGATTAGACGTGCATAAGTGAGTGTCACATTTAGGCCAGAAATACGGCTTTTTAGTTACTGGGGTTATAAAAACCCTCTGATATACTGCACATCTAGGATTAGATGTGCATAAGCGAGTGTCACATTTTAGCCAGAAATACGGCTTTGTGCTTACTGGGGTGAAAAAAATACATCTGTTTCATATAGTGCACATCTGGGATTAGACGTGCATAAGTGAGTGTCACATTTAGGCCAGAAATAAAGCTTTGTGCTTACTGGGGTGAAAAAACCCTCTGATATACTGCACATCTGGGATTAGACGTGCATAAGTGACTGTTACATTTAGGCCAGAAATACGGCTTTGTGCTTACTGGGGTGAAAAAACTACATCTGTTTCATATAGTGCACATCTGGGATTAGACGTGCATAAGTGACTGTCACATTTAGGCCAGAAATACGGCTTTTTGGTTACTTGGGTGAAAAATCCGTCTAATATACTGCACATCTGGTATAAGACGTGCATAAGTGAGTGTCACATTTTGGCCAGAAATGCATCTTATTGCTTACTGGGGTGAAAAAAACCCTCTAATATACTGCACATCTGAGATAAGACTTGCATAAGTGACTGTCTTTTTTGGCCCAGAAATACGGCTTTTTGATTACTGGGGTGAAAAACCCCTCAAATATATACTGCACATCTGGGATTAGATGTGCATAAGTGACTGTCACATTTAGGCCAGAAATACGGCTTTTTGGTTACTGGGGTGAAAAAATCCTTTGATATACTGCACATCTGGGATTAGACGTGCATAAGTGACTGTGAAATTTAGGCCACAAATACCGCTGTCATATAGAGTTAAAAAAAATAAATAAAGTGTAATACCGTACATCAGTTTTTTTTATTGGCGGTTAATTGTTTTTAACAGACTTAACCACTTTTTACTTTGCTTTGTGAATGCTAACTATGAGGCAAACATCTAATAAGGGATGCGGTCCTGGTCGTGGTGGTGGTGTTGGTGGAGCCTCTGCTGCAGGGAGAGGACGTGGCTGTTCTGCCCCAGCTACACGTTCTATTGAACCTACTACCTCAGGTCCCAGTAGCCGCCAGAATGTACAGCGATATTTGGTCGGGCCTAATGCCGTTCTAAGGATGGTTAGGCCTGAGCAAGTACAGGTGGATCCAGCACGTTCACATTATCTCCCACCCAGTCTTCTGCAGAAAGCGCACAGGTGGCGCCTGAAACCCATGCCCATCAGTCTGTCACATTACCCCCGTGCATAATGGGGAAACCTGTCTGAGCCTCAAGTCATTCATCAGTCTCTTATGCTGTTTGAGGACTCTGCTGGCAGGGTTTTCCAAGGACATCCACCTAGCCCTTCCCCAGGGGTGGAAGACATAGAATGCACTGACGCACAAACACTTATGTTTCCTGATGAGAACATGGGAATACCACCTCAGCACGTCTCTGATGATGACGAAACACAGGTGCCAACTGCTGCGTCTTTCTGCAGTGTGCAGACCGAAAAGGAGGTCAGGGAGGAAGACTGGGTGGAAGACGATGCAGGGGACGATGAGGTCCTAGACCCCACATGGAATGAAAGTCGCGCCACTGACTTTTAGAGTTCGGAGGAAGAGGCAGTGGTGAGAACGAGCCAACAGCGTAGCAAAAGAGGGAGCAGTGGGCAAAAGCAGAACACCCGCCGCCAAGAGAGTCCACCTACTACTGGCCACAGTCACCAGGGACCAAGCACACCAAAGGCAGCTTCAAGGAGTTCCCTGGCATGGCACTTCTTCACACAATGTGCTGATGACAAGACCCGAGTGGTTTGCACGCTGTGCCATCACAGCCTGAAGCGAGGCATTAACGTTCTGAACCTTAGCACAATTTGCATGACCAGGCATCTACATGCGAGACACGGGCAGCAGTGGAGTAAGCACCTTCAAAACCAAGAAAGGGCCCCTCCTGCTGTGCCACCAACAACACCACCTCTGTCACCAAGCATCTCCACCATGTCACACGGAAGCGTTCAGCTCTCCATCTCACAAACCTTTGAGAAAAAGCATAAAATCCCACCCTCGATCCATGGCCCTGAATGCCAGCATTTCTAAACTACTGACCTTTGAAATGCTGTCATTCAGGCTGGTGGAGACGGACAGCTTCAAATAGCTCATGTCACTTGCTGTCCCACAGTATGTTGTTCTCAGCCGCCACTACTTCTCCAGGAGAGCCGTGCCCTCCCTGCACAACCAAGTATCGGATAAAATCAAGTGTGCACTGCGCAACGCCATCTGTGGCAAGGTCCACCTAACAACAGATATACGTGGACCAGTAAGCATGGCCAAGGACGCTATATCTCCCTAACTGCACACTGGGTAAATGTAGTGGCGGCTGGGCCCCAGGCAGAGAGCTGTTTGGCGCACGTCCTTCCGCCGCCAAGGATTGCAAGGCATCATTCTTTGCCTCCTATTGCCTCCTCTTCCTACTCGGCTTCCTCCTCCTCTTTTACCACCTCTTCATCCGGTCAGTGACAGACCTTCACCACCAACTTCAGCACAGCCAGGGGTAAACGTCAGCAGGCCGTTCTGAAACTGATGTGTTTGGGTGACAGGCCCCACACCGCGCAGGAGTTTTGGCGGGGTATAGAACAACAGACCGACGAGTGGTTGCTGCCAGTGAGCCTCAAGCCCGGCCTAGTGGTGTGCGATAATGGGCGAAATCTCGTTGCAGCTCTAGGAATAGCCGGTTTGACGCACATCCCTTGCCTGGCGCATGTGCTGAATTGGTGGTGCAGAAATTCATTTACAACTACCCCGACATTCATTCACAACTACCGCCACCTTGCACATGCTGGAGAGACTGTGCGAGCAATAGCAGGCCATAGTGGAGTTTCAGCTGCAGCACGCACGGGTGAGTCGCACTACGGAACAGCACCACTTCACCACTAATGACTGGGCCTCCATGCGAGACCTGTGTGCCCTGTTGCGCTGTTTCAAGTACTCCACCAACATGGCCAGTGGCGATGACGCCGTTATCAGCGTTACAATACCACTTCTATGTCTCCTTGAGAAAACACTTAGGGCGATGATGGAAGAGGATGTGGCCCAGAACGAGGAGGAGGAAGAGGGGTCATCTCTAACACTTTCAGGCCAGTCTTTTTGAAGTGGCTCAGAAAGAGGATTTTTGCAACAGCAGAGGCCAGGTAAAAATTTGGCCAGCCAGTGCCCACTACTGGAGGACGAGGAGGATGAGGAGGATGGGGATGAAGCATGCTCACAGCGGGGTGGCATCCAACGCAGCTCGGGCCCATCACTGGTGTGTGGCTGGGGGGATACGGAGGACGCAGACGATACGCCTCCCACAGAGGACAGCTTGTCCTTACCTCGACTACATGCTGCAGTGCCTGTGCAACGTCTGCAGAGTTGCCCACATTTTAACGTGTGCTGACTACTGGGTGGCCACCCTGCTAGATCCCCGTTACAAAGACAATGTGCCGTCCTTAATTCCCTCACTGGAGCGTGATCGGAAGATGCGCGACTACAGGCGCATGCTGGTAGACGTGCTCCTAAGAGCATTCCCGACTGACGCTGGGGGACAAGTGGAAGCACAAGGCGAAGGCAGGGGAGGAGGAAGAGATTAGCATGGGCAGGCAGGGTTAGCATGGCTGACATGTGGAAAAGCTTTGTCACCTCGCCACAACAACCGGCCCCAACTGCTGTTATGGAGCGTGTTAGCAGGAGGCAGCATTTGAACAACTGATGGTTCTGCACCATTCAACTTCTGGGTCACCAAATTGTCCACATGGCCAGAGCTTGCCCTGTATGCCTTGGAGGTGCTGGCCTGCCCTGCAGCCAGTGTACTTTCTGAACGTGTATTTAGCACAGCAGGAGGCGTCATTACAGACAGACACGGCCGCCTGTCCACAGCCAACGTGGACAAGCTCCCGTTCATTAAAATGAACCAGGCTTGGATCCCACAAGACTTGTCTGTACCTTGTGCAGAATAGACATTTATACCACCATCAAACATACATTCTTGTACTGAAGTCAAGTGCAATGATTCTTTGTTTTATTTATTTTTATTTGTCCCAATATTTTGGGGGCTACCTACCCCAATAAAAAAAAATAAAAAAACATTGTTGGCTACCTCCTCCTCCTCCATTGCTGCCTCCACCTAAAACACCACATTCACCGCCTCCTCAACCTCCGACTCCATATCCACCTCCTTCTCTGAGTTGCAGGTTAATAATTTGTAATTTTTAGATTATTTTATTTCATTTTAAGTTATTTCCCTATTCACATTTGTTTGCAGAGCAGTTGCCATGCTCTTAAGCACATTTTACTGCCTTTTACATCCATCTAGCTTTTTCAAGGACTATTTTAGAGCCATTTTAATGCAAAAAACTGCAAATTTTAGTGCCCTAAATTGAAAAAAATCTTATTTTCAATTGTCGGGTGACATTTTACCATTTTTGGCGTATACAAACCCCTGCTGTGCCTGGGTGACAGGGGCCTAAATCTCTCAAAATCCTCTGTTCGATTGCTGGGTGACATGAAGCCCCTTTTGCCGTGAATGAACCCCTGCTGTGCCTGGGTGACATGGGCCTAAATCTCTCAAAATCCTCTGTTCTATTGCTTTTGTAGAGATGTCCCGAACTATTCGCCGGCGAACATCGCTTGTTCGCGTTCGCCGCGGCGGGCGAACATATGCGATGTTCGGTCCGCCCCCTATACGTCATCATTGAGCAAACTTTGACCCTGTACCTTACATTTAGCAGACACATTCCAGCCAATCAGCAGCATACCCTCCCTCCCAGACCCTCCCACCTCCTATCAAAAAGCAAGTCAGCATCCATCTTAGATTCATTCGGAAGCTGCAGTGTTAGTGAGAGCAGGGACAGTGCATCTGCTGCTGATTTAATAGGGAAATAGTTAGCTAGGCCAGTGTTCTGTGTCCACTCCAGTCCTCAAAGACTCATCTGATCTGCTGTAAGGAGAGCGTCCTGACAGCACCCCAAAAAGCCCTTTTTAGGGCTAGTACATCAGTCTGCTTTTTTTTCTCTCTCTCTGTAATATAATTGCAGTTGCCTGCCAGCATGTGTGTCAGGCCCACAGCATGTACTGTGCCCACTACTGCCAGTGCTCAGTGCCACCAATCATATCTGGTATCACAGTAGCTTGCATTTAAAACAGTAAAACAATTTTTTCACTGTAATATAATTGCAGTTGCCTGCCAGTGTGTGTGTCAGGCCCACAGCGGGTACTATGCCCACTACTGCCAGTGCCCAGTGCCACCACTCATATCTGGTGTCACAGTAGCTTGCATTTAAAATAGTAAAACAATTTTTTCACTGTAATATCATTGCAATTGCCTGCCAGCGTGTGTGTCAGGCCCACAGCGTGTACTGTGCCCACTACTCATATCTGGTGTCACAGTAGCTTGCATTTAAAACAGTAAAACAATTTTTTCACTGTAATATAATTGCAGTTGCCTGCCAGCGTGTGTGTCAAGCCCACAGCGTGTACTGTGCCCAGTACTCATATCTGGTGTCACAGTAGCTTGCATTTAAAACAGTAAAACAATTTTTTCACTGTAATATAATTGCAGTTGCCTGCAAGCATGTGTGTCAGGCACACAGCGTGTACTGTGCCCACTACTGCCAGTGCCCAGTGCCACCACTCATATCTGGTGTCACAGTAGCTTGCATTTAAAACAGTAAAAAAAAAAATCACTGTAATATAATTGCAGTTGCCTGCCAGCGTGTGTGTCAGGCCCTCAGCATGTACTGTGCCCACTGCTGCCAGTGCCCACCACTCATATCTGGTGTCACAGTAGCTTGCACGCATAGTACCACTAATCGGAAAAAAAATGACAGGCAGAGGCAGGCCAAACCGCAGGGGCCGTCGTGGTCGTGGTGCTGTGATTTCCTTTGGCCCTAGAATAATGCTCAGTGTTCAGAGGCCACGTACCCTGAACTCGAAAAGTTCTGAGGACATAGTTGACCCAATCTTCTACAGCTTCCGCTCGGAACCTTGATGCACCATCCTCCTCCAGCTAAGCTTCGGGCACCTCTCAAGTTACCACTCGCCCGCCTGCCGCCGCCACCACCAACACTAGCACCACAGCTGCTTCACTTGATCTGTCAGAGGAGTTATTTACACATCAGTTGGAAGAAATGAGTGATGCGCAACCATTACTGCCAGAGGATGCAGATAACAGGGATATGTCTCAGTCAGGCAGCATTACACACATGGACGTACGGTGTGATGATGATGATGTTGTACCCGCTGCTGCTTCCTTTGCTGAGTTGTCAGATACAAGTGAAGCGGTTGATGATGACGATGTGTCCGTGGATGTCACGTGGGTGCCCGCTCGAAGAGAAGAAGAACAGGAGGAAAGTTCAGATGGGGAGACAGAGAGGAGGACGAGACGAGTTGGAAGCAGGGGGAGGTCGTCGCAAGGAGCTAGTGGCACAGTCAGACAGCATGTATCGGCACCCGGGGTCAGCCAGACAGCACGCCAATCAACTCATGCTGTTGCCACCACCAGAATGCCGTCAATGCAAAGCTCAGCAGTGTGGCATTTTTTTTGTGTGTCTGCCTCTGATAACAGCGATGCCATTTGCAACCTCTGCCAATAGAAACTGAGTCGTGGGAAGTCCAACACCCACCTAGGTACAACTGCTTTGCAAAGGCACATGATCTCAAATCACAAATGCCTATGGGATCAACACAGGATGAGTACAAGCAGCACACAAACTCAAAGCCACCATCCTCCTCCTGGTCCAGCATCTTCAGCCACGTCATCCACTGCTGTCTTCCTTGCCCCCTCTCAACCATCTGCCACTCTGCCTCTCACCTTCAGCAGTTCCTGCTCATCTGCCCACAGTCAGGTGTCTGTCAAGGAAATGTTTGAGTGTAAGAAGCCAATGTCACAGAGTCACCCCCTTGCCCGGCATCTGACAGTTGGCTTGTCGGAACTCTTAGCCCGCCAGCTTTTACTATACAAGCTGGTGGAGTCTGAGGCCTTCAAAAAATTTGTAGCTATTGGGACACCGCAGTGGAAGGTACACGGCCGAATTTTTTTTTTCACAAAAGGCAATCCCCAACCTGTACTCTATTGTGGAAAAGGAAGTCATGGCATGTCTGGCACACAGTGTTGGGGCAAGGGTCCATCTGACCACTGATACCTGGTCTGCAAAGCATGGTCAGGGCAGGTACATCACGCACACTGCGCATTGGGTAAACCTGCTGACGGCTGCCAAGCATGGAATGCGTGGCTCTGCAGAGGAGTTGGTGACACCGCCACGATTTGCAGGCAGGCCTGCTGCCACCTCCTCTACTCCTCTTACTCCATCCTCTTCGCTAACCTCCTCGGCTGAGTCCTCTTCTGCTGCTGCGTCTTGCTCCACATCAACTACACCCCCCAGCTCCCCAGGGGCTATTCCACATCCCGAATACGACAGTGTCACGCCGTCTTGGGGTTGACTTGCCTGAAAGCAGAGAGTCACACCGGACCAGCACTCCTTTCCACCCTGAACGCACAGGTGGATCAGTGGCTGACTCTGCACCAACTGCAGATCGGCAAAGTGGTGTGTGACAACGGAAGCAATTTGTTGGCGGCATTGAATTTGGGCAAGTTGACACATGTGCCGTGCATGGCACATGTGTTAAATCTGATCGTACAACGCTTTGTGCATAAGTACCCAGGCTTACAGGACGTCCTCAAGCAGGCCAGGAAGGTGTGTGGCCATTTCAGTCATTCCTACATGGCCATGGCGCACTTCAGCGGCGAAACAACATGCCAGTGAGGAGCTTGATTTGCGACAGCCCGACACGTTGGAATTCAACACTCCTAATGTTCGACCGCCTGCTCCAACAAGAAAAAGCCGTCAATGAGTATTTGTATGACCGGGGTGCTAGGACAGCCTGCAGAGCTGGGTATTTCTTTGCCATGTTACTGGACGCTCATGCGCAATGCCTGTAGGGTAATGCTTCCTTTTGAGGAGGTGACAAACCTAGTCAGTCGCACTGAAGGCACCATCAGCGACATCATCCCATTTGTTTTCTTCCTGGAGCGTGCCCTGCGAAGAGTGCTGGATCAGGCCGTAGATGAGCGTGAAGAGGAAGAGTTGTGGTCACCATCACCACCAGAAACAGCCTTATCAGCATCGCTTGCTGGACCTGCGGCATCGCTGAAAGAGGAGTCTGAGGAAGAGGAGTCAGAGGAGGAATGTGGCTTTGAGGAGGAGGAAGACCAACGACAGTAGGCATCCCAGGGTGCTCGTTGTCACCTATCTGGTACCCGTGGTGTTGTACGTGGCTGGGGGGAAGAACAGACCTTCAATGAGATCATGAACGGGACATGAGTAGCTCGGCATCCAACCTTGTGCAAATGGGGTCTTTCATGCTGTCATGCCTGTTGAGGGACTTTCATATAAAAAGGCTGAAGGAGAACGACCTGTACTGGGTGGCCACGCTACTAGACCCCCGGTATAAGCAGAAAGTGCCTGAAATGTTACCGAATTACCGGAAGTAGGAAAGTATGCAGCAGTTCCAAAACAAGTTAAAAAGTATGCTTTACACAGCGTATAAGGGTGATGTCACAGCACAACGGGAATCTAACAGGGGAAGAGGTGAAAGTAATCCTCCTCCTACCACGACCACGCCGGCAAGGACAGGACGCTTTACAGACGTGTTGTTGATGGAGGACATGCAGAGCTTTTTAAGTCCTACGCATCGCCACAGCCCTTCGCGGTCCACCCTCAGAGAACGACTCAACCGACAGGTAGCAGACTACCTCGTCTTAACTGCAGATATCGACACTCTGAGGAGCGATGAACCCCTTGACTACTGGGTGTGCAGGCTTGACCTGTGGCCTGAGCTATCCCAATTTGCGATAGAACTTCTGGCCTGCCCCGCTTCCGGTGTCCTGTCAGAAAGGACCTTCAGCACAGCAGGAGTTATTGTCACTGAGAAGAGAAGTCGCCTAGGTCAAAAAAGTCTAGATTACCTCACCTTTGTTAAGATGAATGAGGCATTGATCCCGAAGGGACTGACAGTGGGGGATGCATTTGACTAAAAAAGGCCTGATGAGATGCCTTAAGCTAAAAATGGTCCACACGCTGCTGTATTTAATCTCTACATGCCGCATGACTTGCGTGACTTCCCCGCCACCAACTAGGGTTCAAGCCGCAATGTTTTAGTGCACTTTCTGCCTGGAAAACATCAATTTTTCCGGCCGCGGCTGCAACAGTGACTAATTTTTCTGGCCTCTAGTGCTGCACTGTGGCTGCAAAAAAAAAAAAAAGGCACATACATGTGTCAATTCCCCTTCGTGATCGTTACCTTGTTGTGGTGAAGGGGCTTGCATATCACAATGAAGAGATCACCTCTATGAGTGTGTTGGCAATGTTGGCACACCCCAGATGATAAGGTCGTTGCTTCATTGTGAACAGACCAAAAGCGATCGGCTGGATATTTTTGCATAGAAAAACATTAATTTTCTTTGTGATCATCTAAGGTGATCATTATCCACTTCAGCCCCCCTAGCTTAAACCCCCTTAATGACCAGACCACTTTTTACAATTCTGCACTACACTACTTTACGTCACGGTTTATTGCTCGGTCATACAACTTACCACCCAAATGAATTTTACCTCCTTTTCTTCTCACAAATACAGCTTTCTTTTGGTGGTATTTGATTGCTGCTAAGATTTTTTGTTTTTCCGATATTAATCAAAATAGGCCGCAATTTTCTCAAAAAAAGTGTATTTTTAACTTTCTCTGGTTAAATTGTTCAAATATAATTACATTTCTATACAAGTTTGTGTCAGAATTTATTGTGCTACATGTCTTTGATAAAAAAAAATCCAATTAGTGTATATTTATTGGTTTGCGCAAAAGTTATAGCATTTGCAAACTATAGTGCAAAAATGTGAATTTCCGCATTTTGAAGCAGCTCTGACTTTCTGAGCACCTGTCATGTTTCTTGAGGCGCTAGAATGCCAGGATAGTATAAATACCCCCCAAATAACCCCATTTTAGAAATAAGACACCCCAAAGTATTCACGGAGGGGCATGGTGAGTTCATGTATGATTTAATATTTTTTCACAAGTTAGCGGAAAATGACACTTTCTGAGAAAAAAAAATTTATAATAAAGTTTCCATTTCTGCTAACTTCTGGCAAGAAAAAAAAAAAAACTCCCACAGACTCACTATGCCCCTCAGTGAATACCTTGGGTGTCTACTTTCCGAAATGGGGTCATTTGTGGGGTGTGTTTACTGTTCTGGCATTTTGGGCGGTGCTAAATTGTGAGCAACCCTGTAAAGCCTAAAGGTACTCGTTGGACTTTCGGCCCCCAGGGCATTTTTTACGCATTTGGATTCCAAACTACTTCTCACGCTTTAGGCCCCTAAAATACCAGGGCAGTATAAATACCCCACAAGTGACCCCATTTTGGAAAGAAGACACCCCAAGGTATTCCGTGAGGGGCATAGCGAGTTCCTAGAATTATTTTTTTTTGCACAAGTTAGCGGAAAATGATTTTATTTTATTTTTTCTCTTACAAAGCCTCATATTCCACTAACTTGTGACAAAAAATAAAATTTTGAAGTCGCCATGCCCCTCACGAAATACCTTGGGGTGTCTTCTTTCCAAAATGTGGTCACTTGTGGGGTATTTATACTGCCCTGATATTTTAGGGGCCCTAAAGCGTGAGAAGTTGTTTGGAATCCAAATGCGTAAAAAATGCCCTGTGAAATCCTAAAAGTATTCATGGGAATTTGGGCCCCTTTGCGCACCTAGGCTGCAAAAAAGTGTCACACATGTGGTATCGCCGTACTCAGAAGAAGTAGGGCAATGTGTTTTGGGGTGAATTTTTACATATACCCATGCTGGATGAGAGAAATATCTCTGTAAATGACAACTTTTCCTATTTTTTTATACAAAAAACACATTGCCCTACTTCTCCTGAGTACGGCGATACCACATGTGTGACACTTTTTTGCAGCCAAGATGCGCAAAGGGGCCGAAAGTCCAACGAGTACCTTTTAGGAGGGCATTTTTAGGCATTTGGATTCCAGACTTCTTCTCACGCTTTAGGCTAAGTTCACACAAACGTGCGTGACCCGTGGCCGTATTGCGGCCCGCAAATCGCCGGCCGCAATACACGGCCACAGTTCCGTGTGAATTCCGCATCACGGATGCGGACCCATTCACTTCGATGGGTCCGCTAATCCGGAATCGCGGAACGGCCGCACGGGACGGGACCCCTCGGAAGCACTACGGAGTGCCTCCTGGGGTTACGTCCCGTTGTTCCGTTCCGCTAAAAGATAGAACAAGTCCTATCTTTTCGCGGAACGGCCGGATCGCGGACCCATTAAAGTGAATGGGTCCGCGATCCGATGCGGCTGACCTACGGCCGGCGAACAAGCATTGCGGCCCGCTATTTGCGGGCCGCTTCACAGGCACGGGTCACACACGTTCGTGTGAACCCGGCCTTAGGCTGGGTTCACACGGGCGTTGCAGGAAAATGTGCGGGTGCGTTGCGGGAACACCCGCGATTTTTCCACGCGAGTGCAAAACATTGTAATGTGTTTTGCACTCGCGTGAGAAAAATCGCGCATGTTTGGTACCCAAACCCGGACTTCTTCACAGAAGTTCGGGCTTGGGATCGGTGTTCTGTAGATTGTATTATTTCCCCTTATAACATAGTTATAAGGGAAAATAATAGCATTCTAAATACAGAATGCATAGTAAACTAGCGCTGGAGGGGTTAAAAAAATAAAAATAATAATTTAACTCACCTTAGTCCACTTGATCGTGTAGCCCGACATCTCCTTCTGTCTCCTTTGCTGAACAGGACCTGTGGTGAGCATTAATTACAGGTAAAGGACCTTTGGTGACGTCACTCTGGTCATCACATGATCCATCACCATGGTAAAAGATCATGTGATGGATCATGTGATGACCGGAGTGACGTCACCAAAGGTCCTTTACCTGTAATTAATGCTCACCACAGGTCCTGTTCAGCAAAGGAGACAGAAGGAGATGCCGGGCTACGCGATCAAGTGGACTAAGGTGAGTTAAAATTTTATTTTATTTTTTTAACCCCTCCAGCGCTAGTTTACTATGCATTCTGTATTCAGAATGCTATTATTTTCCCTTATAACCATGTTATAAGGGAAAATAATAATGATCGGGTCTCCATCCCGATCGTCTCCTAGCAACCGTGCGTGAAAATCGCACCGCATCCGCACTTGCTTGCGGATGCTTGCTATTTTCACGCAACCCCATTCACTTCTATGGGGCCTGCGTTGCGTGAAAAATGCAGAATATAGAGCATGCTGCGATTTTCACGCAACGCACAAGTGATGCGTGAAAATCACCGCTCACCTGAACAGCCCCATTGAAATGAATGGGTCGGGATTCAGTGCGGGTGCAATACGTTCACCTACCGCATTGCACCCGCGCGGAAATCTCGCCCGTGTGAACGCAGCCTTAGGGCCCCTAAAATACCAGGGCAGTATAAATACCCCACATGTGACCACATTTTGGAAAGAAGACACCCCAAGGTATTCCGTGAGGGGCATGGCGAGTTCATAGAAGATTTTTTTTTTGGCACAAGTTAGCGGAAATTGATTTTTTTTTGTTTTTTCTCACAAAGTCTCCCTTTCTGCTAACTTGTGACAAAAAGTTCAATCTTTCATGGACTCAATATGCCCCTCAGCGAATACCTTGGGGTGTCTTCTTTCCAAAATGGGGTCATTTGTGGGGTGTTTGTACTGCCCTAGCATTTGAGGGTCTCCGCAATCATTACATGTATGGCCAGCATTAGGAGTTTCTGCTATTCTCCTTAGGCCTCATGCACACGACCGTTGTTTGGGTCCTGGCGGCTCGGATGCGGACCTATTCATTTCAATGGGGCCGCAAAAGATGCGGACAGCACTCCGTGTGCTGTCCGCATCCGTGGCTCCATTCCGCGGCCCCGCTCAATAAATATAACATGTCCTATTCTTGTCCTTGCTTTGCGGACAAGAATAGGCATTTATATTGCCGGCGCCCGTTCCGTTCCGCAAATTGCAGAAGTCAACACCGGCGCCTTCCGTTTTTTGCGCATCCGCGGTTTGCGGACTACAAAAAACGGCACGGTCGTGTGCATGAGGCCTTATATTGAGCATACGGGTAATGAGATATTTTTTTTTCGTTCAGCCTCTGGGCTGAAAGAAAAAATGAACAGCACAGATTTCTTCATTCGCATCGATCAATGTGGATGAAAAAATCTCTGCCCAAAAAATGTGCAAAAAAAAAAAGCTGCGATCGCTAATAAAGATCCGAAAAGCGCCGCAGTGATTTTACGGTGTTTTTTTAGTGATCAGAAAAAAAACATTTCTGTCACTGCGGTGGGGCGGACTGAACGCAAGTGTGCGCACAAGATCAGGCCTGATCGGGCGAACACTGCGTTTTTTGTAGAGCCTAAGGTGACCCTAATGTACTGATATAGATCTGATTGCGATCAGTCTTGATCACTTACAGATACTATATAGTACTAGTGTTGATTAGCGACAGCGATGACGCTAATCAGAAACTAATCAGTGACTGCGGTGCGGTCGGCGCATCCGTGGCTCCATTCCGCGGCCCCGCTAAAAAAATATAACATGTCCTATTCTTGTCCTTGCTTTGCGGACAAGAATAGGCATTTATATTGCCGGCGCCCGTTCCGTTCCGCAAATTGCGGAAGTCAACACCGGCGCCTTCTGTTTTTTGCGCATCCGCGGTTTGCGGACTACAAAAAACGGCACGGTCGTGTGCATGAGGCATTATATTGAGCATACGGGTAATGAGATATTTTTTTTTCGTTCAGCCTCTGGGCTGAAAGAAAAAATGAACGGCACAGATTTCTTCATTCGCATCGATCAATGTGGATGAAAAAAGCTCTGCCAAAAAATGTGCAAAAAAAAAAAAAGCTGCGATCGCTAATAAAGATCCGAAAAGCGCCGCAGTGATTTTACGGTGTTTTTGCAGTGATCAGAAAAAAAAAATTTCTGTCACTGCGGTGGGGCGGACTGAACGCAAGTGTGCGCACAAGATCAGGCCTGATCGGGCGAACACTGCGTTTTTTGTAGAGCCTAAGGTGACCCTAATGTACTGATATAGATCTGATTGCGATCAGTCTTGATCACTTACAGATACTATATAGTACTAGTGCTGATTAGCGACAGCGATGACGCTAATCAGAAACTAATCAGTGACTGCGGTGCGGTGGGCGCTAACTACCTAAGGGCTCTTTCACACCTGCGTTATTTTCTTCCGGCATAGAGTTCCGTCGTCGGGGCTCTATGCCGGAAGAATCCTGATCAGGATTATCCTAATGCATTCTGAATGGAGAGAAATCCGTTCAGGATGCATCAGGATGTCTTCAGTTCCGGAACGGAACGTTTTTTGGCCGGAGAAAATACCGCAGCATGCTGCGCTTTTTGCTCCGGCCAAAAATCCGGAACACTTGCCGCAAGGCCGGATCCGGAATTAATGCCCATTGGAAGGCATTGATCCGGATCCGGCCTTAAGCTAAACATCGTTTCGGCGCATTGCCGGAGCCGACATTTAGCTTTTTCTGAATGGTTACCATGGCTGCCGGGACGCTAAAGTCCTGGCAGCCATGGTAAGTGTAGTGGGGAGCGGGGGAGCAGTGTACTTACCGTCCGTGCGGCTCCCCGGGCACTCCAGAGTGACGTCAGGGCGCCCCAAGCGCATGGATCACGTGATCGCATGGATCACGTCATCCATGCGCATGGGGCGCTCTGACGTCATTCTGGAGCGCCCCGGGAGTCGCACGGACTGTAAGTATACCGCTCCCCCGCTCCCCGCTCCTACTATGGCAACCAGGACTTTAATAGCGTCCTGGGTGCCATAGTAACACTGAAAGCATTTGGAAGACGGTTCCGTCTTCAAATGCTTTCAGTACACTTGCGTTTTTCCGGATCCGGCGGGCACCTCCGGCAACGGAAGTGCATGCCGGATCCCAACAACGCAAGTGTGAAAGAGGCCTAACAAGTAGCTAACTAACTGGCGGTGATAAGGGACCCTTAGGCCCCATTCACATGTCCGCAATTCTGTTCCGCATTTTGCGGAACGTAATTGCGGACCCATTCATTTCTATGGGGACAGACTTTGTCCCGCTCGGATCCGGAATTGCGGATCTGCACTTCTGGGTCCGCACTTCCGTTCCGCAAAAATATACAACATGTCCTATTCTTGTCCGCAATTGAGGACAAGAAAAGGCATTTTCTATATAGTTCTGGCAATGTGCGGATCCGCAAAATGCGGAAAGCACATTGCCGGTGAACGTGTTTTGCGGATCCGCGGTTCCGCAAAACACATACAGACGTCTGAATGGAGCCTTACAGGGGGGTGATCAATGACAGAGGGGTGATCAGGGAGTCTATATGGGGTGTTCAGGGGTTAATAAGGGGTTAATAAGTGACAGGTGGGAGGGTGTAGTGTAGTGTGGTGCTTGGTGCTACTTACAGAGCTGCCTGTGTCCTCTGGTGGTCGATCCAAGCAAAAGGGACCACCAGAGGACTAGGTAGCAGGTATATCAGACGTTGTTAACAAAACAGCGTCTAATATACCTTTCTGATGTTAAAAAAAATCGCATCTACAGCCTGCCAGCAAATGATCGCCGCTGGCAGGCTGTAGATTAACTCGTTTACCTCCCGATCCTGTGAATGCACGCTCCTGCGAGATGACGCATAGATGCGTCGAGAAGGAATAACCCGGCCGCCCGCAGGACGCATCCCTGCGTTAGGCGGTTGGGAGGTGGTTAAAGCCTACTAGGCCAACAATGGGCCCACACTGCAGAATCATTGTTTTCTGGGTCACTTAACTGCCACTGAACTACCTCAGCACGACCATAGGCTTTGAAAAACCGCCATCGCCTGCAATCTCCCAAACGTGCGCATGAGCACAGTCATCACTACACCAAGATTGACGCATAGAGGAATAAAATTTATGTCATGAATGTGTCAACTATTGACAATTATTGAACCCCTGCTGTGCCTGGGTGACATGGGGGCCTAAATCTCTAAAAATGAACTGTTCTATTGCTGGGTGACAAGAACTCCCTTTTGCCGTGAATGAACCCCTGCTGTGCCTGGATGACAGGGGCCTAAATCTCTCAAAATCCTCTGTTCTATTGCTGGGTGACATGAAACCCCTTTTGCCGTGAATGAACCCCTGCTGTGCCTGGGTGACAAGGGCCTAAATCTCTCAAAATCCTCTGTTCTATTGCTGGGTGACATGAACCCCCTTTTGCTGTGAATGAACCCCTGCTGTGCCTGGGTGACATGGGCCTAAATCTATCAAAATCCTCTGTTCTATTGCTGGGTGACATGAACCCCCTTTTCCCGTGAATGAACCCCTGCTGTGCCTGGGTGACATGGGCCTAAAACTCTCAAAATCCTCTGTTCTATTGCTGGGTGACATGAACCCCCTTTTGCCGTGAATAAACCCCTGCTGTGCCTGGGTGACATGGGCCTAAATCTCTCAAAATCCTCTGTTCTATTGCTGGGTGACATGAACCCCCTTTTGACGTGAATGAACCCCTGCTGTGCCTGGGTGACATGGGCCTAAATCTCTCAAAATCCTCTGTTCTATTGCTGGGTGACATGAACCCCCTTTTGCCGTGAATGAACCCCTGCTGTACCTGGGTGACAGGGGCCTAAATCTCTAAAAATCCTCTGTTCTATTGCTGGGTGACAAGAACCCCCTTTTGCTGTGAATGAACCCCTGCTGTGCCTGGGTGACATGGGCCTAAATCTCTCAAAATCCTCTGTTCTATTGCTGGGTGACATGAACCCCCCTTTTGCCGTGAATGAACCCCTGCTGTACCTGGGTGACAGGGGCCTAAATCTCTAAAAATCCTCTGTTCTATTGCTGGGTGACAAGAACCCCCTTTTGCCGTGAATGAACCCCTGCTGTGCCTGGGTGACATGGGCCTAAATCTCTCAAAATCCTCTGTTCTATTGCTGGGTGACATGAACCCTCTTTTGCCGTGAATGAACCCTTGCTGTGCCTGGGTGACATGGGCCTAAATCTCTCAAAATCCTCTGTTCTATTTCTGGGTGACATGAAGCTAGTTTTGCCGTGAATAAACCCCTGCTGTGCCTGGGTGACATGGGCCTAAATCTCTCAAAATCCTCTGTTCTATTGCTGGGTGACATGAACCCCCTTTTGCCGTGAATGAACCCCTGCTGTGCCTTTGTGACAGGGGCCTAAATATCTCAAAATCCTCTGTTCTATTGCTGGGTGACATGAACCCCCTTTTGCCATGAATGAACCCCTGCTGTGCCTGGGTGACATGGGCCTAAATCTCTCAAAATCCTCTGTTCTATTGCTGGGTGACATGAACCCCCTTTTCCCGTGAATGAACCCCTGCTGTGCCTGGGTGACATGGGCCTAAAACTCTCAAAATCCTCTGTTCTATTGCTGGGTGACATGAACCCCCTTTTGCCGTGAATAAACCCCTGCTGTGCCTGGGTGACATGGGCCTAAATCTCTCAAAATCCTCTGTTCTATTGCTGGGTGACATGAGGGTGACATGGGCCTAAATCTCTCAAAATCCTCTGTTCTATTGCTGGGTGACATGAACCCCCTTTTGCCGTGAATGAACCCCTGCTGTACCTGGGTGACAGGGGCCTAAATCTCTAAAAATCCTCTGTTCTATTGCTGGGTGACAAGAACCCCCTTTTGCTGTGAATGAACCCCTGCTGTGCCTGGGTGACATGGGCCTAAATCTCTCAAAATCCTCTGTTCTATTGCTGGGTGACATGAACCCCCCTTTTGCCGTGAATGAACCCCTGCTGTACCTGGGTGACAGGGGCCTAAATCTCTCAAAATCCTCTGTTCTATTGCTGGGTGACAAGAACCCCCTTTTGCCGTGAATGAACCCCTGCTGTGCCTGGGTGACATGGGCCTAAATCTCTCAAAATCCTCTGTTCTATTGCTGGGTGACATGAACCCTCTTTTGCCGTGAATGAACCCTTGCTGTGCCTGGGTGACATGGGCCTAAATCTCTCAAAATCCTCTGTTCTATTTCTGGGTGACATGAAGCTAGTTTTGCCGTGAATAAACCCCTGCTGTGCCTGGGTGACATGGGCCTAAATCTCTCAAAATCCTCTGTTCTATTGCTGGGTGACATGAACCCCCTTTTGCCGTGAATGAACCCCTGCTGTGCCTTTGTGACAGGGGCCTAAATATCTCAAAATCCTCTGTTCTATTGCTGGGTGACATGAACCCCCTTTTGCCATGAATGAACCCCTGCTGTGCCTGGGTGACATGGGCCTAAATCTCTCAAAATCCTCTGTTCTATTGCTGGGTGACATGAACCCCCTTTTGCCGTGAATGAACCCCTGCTGTACCTGGGTGACATGGGCCTAAATCTCTCAAAATCCTCTGTTCTATTGCTGGGTGACAAGAACCCCCTTTTGCTGTGAATGAACCCCTGCTGTGCCTGGGTGACAGGGGCCTAAATCTCTCAAAATCCTCTGTTCTATTGCTGGGTGACATGAACCCCCTTTTGCCGTGAATGAACCCTCGCTGTGCCTGGGTGACATGGGCCTAAATCTCTCAAAATCCTCTGTTCTATTGCTGGGTGACATGAAGCTAGTTTTGCCGTGAATGAACCCCTGCTGTGCCTGGGTGACATGGGCCTAAATCTCTCAAAATCCTCTGTTCTATTGCTGGGTGACATGAACCCCCTTTTGCCGTGAATGAACCCCTGCTGTGCCTGGGTGAATGGGGCCTAAATCTCTAAAAATCCTCTGTTCTATTGCTGGGTGACATGAACCCCCTTTTGGCGTGAATGAACCACTGCTGTGCCTGGGTGACATGGGCCTAAATATCTCAAAATCCTCTGTTCTATTGCTGGGTGACATGAACCCCCTTTTGCTGTGAATGAACCCCTGCTCTGCATTGCTGACAGGGAACTAAATTTAGTGAAAATATCTGTTACTGATCGAAAGATGCGCGACTACAAGCGCACGCTGCTGATGGCATTCCCACCTGACAGCGGGGGCACAGTGGAAGCACAAGGTGAAGGCAGAGGAGGAGGAAGAGGTCGCCAACGCAGCTGGGGCACCACCAGCACCTGAGAAGGCAGGGTTAGCATGGCCAAAATGTGGAAAAGCTTTGTCAGCCTTGGCGGTGCTGACCTGCCCTGCAGCCAGTGTATAGTGTGAACGTATGTTTAGCACGGCAGAGAGCATTATCACAGGCCACAGCCAATGTGGACAAGCTTACGTTGATTAAAATGATCCAGGCATGGATCCCACAGAACTTGTCTGTACCTTGTGCAGAATAGACATTTATACCAGCCTCAACCATCCATTCTTGTACTCAAGTGCACTTATTCTTTGTTTCATTTTGTTATATGTCCCAATATTTTGGGGGATACCCCAATTTAAAAATAAAAAATAACACAAATCAGTGTTGGCTACCTATTCCTCCTTCACCGCCGCTTCCACCTACACCGCCACGTCAACCTACACCGCCACATCCACCCATCCATCGCCTCCTCAAACTCCTACTCCTAGATCCAGATTGTTATTTAATTTTTTTCTGTATTTTATGTTATTTTAAGTCATTTCCCTATCCACATTTGTTTGCAGAACAGTTGCCACGCTCTTAAGCACATTTTATTGCCTTTTGAAGCCCTCTAGCCCTTTCCACGACAATTTTAGAGCCATTTTAGTGCCCAGAAGTTCAGGTCCCCATTGACTTCAATGGGGTTCGGGGTCAAGTTCGGATCAAGTTCGGGTCCCGAACCCGAACTTCTTTTTCAAGTTCGGCCGAACTCGTCGAACCCGAACATCCAGGATGCCACTCAACTCTAATCTTGAAGCTTTGTCTTCTTCTCATTGTCTGTCGCTAGTAGAGGCCTAAGCATGGCAGGCAGGTTTCCCCAGAAGTATCTTGCTGGATGAGCAGCCAATGCCGCACTTTCATCAATCTTGACAGGATTCGGCTCCAGGTGGAGAGTAATTTTTTTTTGTTGGAATGCTTTCTCCATTGCAACACCACGTCGTTGAATAAACAGAAGACTGGCCGATTCTCTCCTGTCTTGCGCAACATTTAATTTTTTATTACAAAATGTATTAAATATTTTAACATTAATTTTATTAAACCAAAACTTGATTAAAATTATAAGAAAGTATACTTAAATTTGACAAACCTGGCCTAATAACTAAAGTATGAACTCTGTCTAGTTTCAAGAAGAAGCGCACTCCTTTTACACCCTTGTCAGCTGATTCCACATAGATGTCTACAGAACCTGTTCTATTACACACTTATACAAGTAGAGCCCCCCTGACAGAGTGGAGAGGATGTCAGCAGTAATTTTGTGTGGACGTCACTGATTAATTTGCCCTTCCTCTGATCCGTCAGAACAATAACCCACAAAAAACGGATCCTGTCTTTGGAGCATACACCTTCAGTATTGCTAATGCCAATAAAAATAAGAGTGGATCTAAAACAGAGATGACACGTGAATGGAATATTTGCATGTCTTCTGTGTTTTGTACCCACTACTGCTTTTGTCTACCAAATCATAAGCCAATCCTGATGGGACCATACAGGCCTTAACAGCTGCTACACAGACAGGATCTGTTGTGCGTCTCATTTTTCCTTCCTTCTGACAGATCAGAAGAAAGGTCTAAAAAATGATGATGTCAGCCAGGCCGAAAGCCAAAATAGTGGCCCAGTCATGAAGTGGGGAGGGTGTGAACAGCATGAAGTCCACAGAGTGTCCCTATGACAGAGTGGTGAGGTGGAAGCAGCATGAGGAGACCACACAGTGTCCCACTGACAAAGTCTGGAGGTGGCGGCAGCATCAGAAAGCCACAGAGTGGAACAATGACAGTGTGGAGGTGGCAGCAGTATGAGGAGGCCACCGAGTGGCACAATTAGAGTATGTAGTTTGCAGCAGTATGTGGAGGCCAGCGAGTGGCCAGGTTACATAGTGTGGAGATGGCAGCATGATATAACAGAGTGGCACTGTGACATAGTGTGGACATGGCTGCAGCATGATACAACAGATTGGCACGGTGACATAGTGTAAATATGGCAGCACCAGGAGGCCACAGAGTGGCAAGGTGACAGTGTGGAGGTGGGTAGAAATACTAGTACTCGCAGAAGATTGTGGGTGAAAGAAGGAGCACTTGGCATCAGATGTTTGGCATCAGGCGTGTAACAGCATCAGAATAGTAGCTGAGGCAGGTAGCCAGAAGAAAACGGTCTCTTTTGTCAAAATGTTGGTGTGGCACAATGGATGATCTAGTCTGATGCATCAGGCATTGGTGCGTTGAAATCCTGGCTGATCCACACCTGATTCATCTTGATGCAGTGTCCCACTATGTGCTACATGTGGGCTCTTTAAACTCTTGTTAAATGTCATATCAAATGTATTGTGGTATTAGGCCTCCTGCACACGGCCGTTTTTCTTTCCCGTTTACTGTCCGTTTTTTGCGTTCCATATACGGTCCGTATACGGAACCATTCATTTTAATTATTGCCCGCAAATCACGGTTCGTGGCTCCATTCAATTCAATGGGTCCGCAAAAAAAACGGAACACATACGGAAATGCATCCGTATGTCTTCCGTTTCCATTCCGTTTTTTGCTGGACCATCTATTGAAAATGTTATGCCCAGCCCAATTTTATCTATGTAATTACTGTATACTGTATATGCCATACGGAAAAACGGAACGGAAAAACGGAACAGAAACGGAAACACAACGGAAACAAAAAACGGAACAACGGATCCGTGAAAAACTGACCACAAAACACTGAAAAAGCCATATGGTCGTGTGCAATAGGCCTTATGCTGTAGTTCCCTTTAACAGGCAGGCAGTATCATTCACCTTTATTCGCTCCTAGGTGGTGCAGGAACCACTTAGATATATAGCTGGGGTGGGGGGGTGTAAAGTTAGTGTGTCCGATGTTAATGAAGAGATGAGGAAATTAATGGAGGTGGTGGAAATTTTTATTTCCACCAAAATAATTCACACAAGATTTTACTGCATATAAGTGCAGCACTTAACACCGAATACAAGTTTTTTTAAGAACCTAAATATTTCAAGAGATTTTAGCGCATATCAGTGCAGTGCTTAACGCCGAATACAATTTTTTTTAACTACCTAAATATTTCAAAAGAAATTTTAGCGCATATCAGTGCAGCGCTTAACGCTGAATACAAGATTTTTTGCCACCCAAATATTTCAAGAGATTTTAGCGCATATCAGTGCAGTGCTTAACGTCGAATACAAGTTTTTTTAACAACCTAAATATTTCAAAAGAGATTTTAGCGCATATCAGTGCAGTGCTTAACGCCGAATACAAGTTTTTTAACAACCCAAATATTTCAAAAGAGATTTTAGCGCATATCAGTGCAGCGGTTAAAGCAGAATACAAGATTTTTTCTGAAGTGAACGGGACGTAGTGGAGGAAGTAGGTCCGCGCTGGAAGAGCGAGACACGGACCTGTTGCGGTTTCTGTGCTGCAGAAAAGTCCCCGTAGTGTCCAGTAAGCAATACCGTAGATACAGTGCTGCCCATAATTATTCATACCCCTGGCAAATTTTGACTTAAGAAAGAAAATTATGGACTGGCACTCTGTATGTGTGGATAAAATCAATAATTCATACAATATAAAGTGATCACATACATTTAATAAGTAAAACAATGAATAAAATAAAATAAAAAAATATATTGCCTCGACCAAGGAGAAGGTAAGACCCACACTGGGTTTAACATAGTGCATCCTAGCACTCTATATCGCTTTAATAACTGAGTCTGGACATTGATAAATCATCTGAAATCAAATAGGACTCTTGTTTCCCACAAAGGACTTTGTGTTTGGAAATAGACAATATAAGACTTGATCTATAATAAACATTTGTCCACTTACAATCAGCGGATTCTATTCTTTTCAGCAATATATCAATATTTGTCTGCGCTGATCTATACCTTAGACCCCCAGCCACTTTGTTACCAGCATTTATCACCTTTGTACAATTTTAGGTGACATATTGCAATTTTACTGGTATTTTATTTTATTTTATTCATTGTTTTACTTATTAAATGTATGTGATCACTTTATATTGTATGAATTATTGATTTTATCCACACATACAGAGTGCCAGTCCATCATTTTCTTTCTATTTCCAATATTTTTATCTGTACGGGTGATACAGCTTTATTGGACTAGAGCACCTGGCCCTTATCACACAGGAGTGAGCTATTCCTATAATTTCAAGTTCACAAATTTTGACTTAAAGTTACTCTTATTCAACCAGCAAGTAATTTTTTTGATGGGAAATGCTGAGAAATGTTTTTTTTTTCACAATAATGCCTCTTGTACATCGTCTTATCTTTTGGGAGACACCTATGTCATTTCCCGTCAAAAAGTCTAAATTTGCCAGGGGTATGAATAATTATGGGCAGCACTGTAGATGTGGGCTGGTGTGAATTATTTAGCATTTTTGTGCAGGGGTAGTGCATAGTGTATTAACCTGTATTGGTGCGCAGCTCTTATGGACGTCGTAACGTAAGTGCGCAGTGTGTGAAACATAAATACAAAATTTTAACATGTAATTTAGTCCATACCGCAAAAAGGACTTTCCCACATATAACTGCAGCGCTGAACGCTGAATATATCTTGATTTTTGTACAGAAATACGCCACTAAAGGCTTTACCTCATATAACTGCAACAGTGAAAGCTGAATATATTTTTATTTTTCTACGTCAATAAATGTTTTTCAAGATATAAGTGCAGCAGCGAATGGCGAATGTATATTTTTTTTCTACTGTTATGCGCCAGTAAAGGCTTTACCAGATATAAAATCACAGAATTGCAGTGGCCAATATGGGGGAACTGCTCAAACCCCAAACACTGTAGCGTGTTTCTCATTGGGCGAGCAGTCCCACCGCATGTGAACCATAGAATTATCGTGGCAAATATGGGGGAGCTGCTCAAACCCCAAACACTGTAGCGTGTTTCTCATTGGGGGAGCAGTCCCACCGCATGTGGACCGCAGCAAACGACCATCCCGAGCAATTAATGCGTACAAAGGAGGACGCCAGCGCGGTCCACATGCACCACAAAAGCATCCTACACAGACCAGAGCATTGTGCGGATGAAAATACAATTATATAAATCACTGAAGAAAATGCACCAAACGGATATGCCACTGACTATACTAGCTGGTCATACAAGCAGATATTAAAAGCTGAGACTTTTGCAAATATATTCCTGTCAGGAAAATATCGGAGCCCATCATGCACCACGTCACGGTCACTCAGCATGGCAAGGGGTCCTACCACTACGCTAACTATGGTGTGAACACGGTCTGATCACCTTCAGACCGTGTTCACACCATAGTTAGCGTAGTGGTAGGACCCCTTGCCATGCTGAGTGACCGTGACGTAGTGCATGATGGGCTCCGATATTTTCCTGACAGGAATATATTGGCAAAAGTCTCAGCTTTTAATATCTGCTTGTATGACCAGCTAGTATAGTCAGTGGCATATCCGTTTGGTGCATTTTCTTCAGTGATTTCTATACCAGATATAACTGCAGCAGTGAACTGAGAATATATTTTTCTTTTAGTACTGAAATATGCCCCTATACGCTTTCACCAGAAATAACTGCAGAAGTGACCTGAGAATATATATTTCTTGTTGGACTCAAA
This sequence comes from Bufo bufo, assembly GCF_905171765.1. NCBI lineage: Eukaryota > Metazoa > Chordata > Amphibia > Anura > Bufonidae > Bufo > Bufo bufo. The sequence goes on from NC_053394.1 coordinate 262,906,262, forward strand.
TAGGCCACTATACGCTTTCAACAGAAATAACTGCAGAAGTGAATTGAAAATTTATTTTTCTTGTTGGACTGAAATAGGCCACTATACGCTTTCACCAGCAGTGCATATGTATATATATATTTTTTTAATGAAATAAGCCCCTATACTCTTTCACCAGAAATAAATGCAACCGTGCAGTGTGTTTAAATGTTTCGTGTATTACTGAAATACCACCCTACGCTCTTTTACAAGAAATGACTTTAGCGTAAATAACACGCCTGCTTCAATTTGGGGGGGGGGGGGGGGGTGGCAACTAGTATATCACACTAGTAGAAATGATTTGTTCCAATGGCGTTTCTCACTCTGTGTAGCTGAGGTAACGCAGCTAAACCGCAAACAAATGCTGCACTAACTAAATGCACTATATAGAAAGGATATTATTGGTATATAACACCCCTGCCTCATTCAGTTTTTTTAGGGGTAACTGGTAAATCACACCAGTAGAAATTATTTGTTCCAATAGGGTTTGTCACTCTGTGTAGATGCGGTAACGCAGCAAGACCGCAAACAAATGCTGCACTACCTAAATGCAATATATAGAAAGTATATTATTGCTATATAACAGCCCTGCCTCAATCAGTTTTTTGGGGGGGCAACTGGTAAATCACACTAGTAGAAATTATTTGTTCCAATAGCATTTGGCACTCTGAGTAGCTGCAGTATCGCAGCAGAACCGCACACAACTGCTGCACAATACAATTGCACTATAATATACTTTCTATGTTAGAAAGTATATTATAAGTATATTACACCCCTCAGTAAGTCACACCTACCGATAGCACATCTATACTAGTCCTTAAAAGGACTTTTGTGGCCCTATTAGCTAGCGGTTTGTGTCCCTAACAGTCTGTGCCTGCTCCACACAGCAACCTCTCCCTACACTGGCAAAAGACTGAATGCAAAATGGCGCCCAGATCAGGTTTATTTATAAGGTAGGGGGTATGTCCATGTGCTGAAACGTCTCAATTGGCTGTCCTGTACCACCTGATGGATTTGTTATGGGTCAATGGGTCAAAGTTCTTCACAATGTAAAAGAATATGGCGGGCGCGAATATCGCCATATGTTCGCCCGTTCGGCGAACAGCGAACGAGCAAAGTTCGCCGCAAAACGACTGCCGGGCGAACTGCAAGGCCATCTCTAGTGAGACTCAGACTCACTAGACTAGACTCTCTTGAATTGACTAGAATGTAGTTTTCTCCTCTTTCTATACATATAGAGTGGCACCAGCCCTATCTAGCGGTGACTGTGAATATGGCCTAGTAATACCTTATGCAAAAACATACAAGATACACGGTTAAGCAAATACATTTTTAATCCTTTACTTTACATTTTGCCGTGTACTGTGACTCTGGAACAGGACGCTGCATGTACCAAAGTGTGTGTTATTTGCACACTGAACAGTTACACTTTACAGAAATATGTGTGTTAGATGTGGCAGTTCAGTGAGCAGATAACACACAACTGTACTGCCAGGATCAGTAAGCCCCTGGAGTGCACTGAAAGGGAATATGATGGGGCACATGACAAGGGAAGGATGAGGAGCAGTAAAGGAGAGTAAAAGGTTAAAGGGGTTTTCCGGGTTTTTACTATTGATGAGCTATCCTCAGTATAGGTCATCAATATCAGATAGGCGGGGGTCCGACACCCGGATCAGCTCCCATCTGTTTTCCTGTTCACTGCTGCTGTCTATGGAGAAGACCATAGACTGCAGCAGCAGTAAGGAAGAGAGAAGAGAGACGACATGTGCGCACTCATCATACAGCTGATAGGTGGGAGTGCCGGTTGTTGGACCCCGCGGATCTGATATTGATGACCTATCCTGAGGATAGCTAATCAATAGTAAAAGCCCAGACAACCCCTTTAATAAAAGAAATTGGTATACGTAGGGCGGGGTGGAGTTATTGGTGTATAAAAGGAGGGGTACATTATAAGGTGGGACACATTTCACTTGTAGTGGGGAATATAGAAAGATTTTGAACACCCACCCGCCCTAATAATTTGATGCTCATATACGTTTTGGCAGAGTTTGTTGTCGTTTCCTACCTTAGGTCGCAGTGAAAAGAGTTGGAATGGTCTCAGGAGACAAGTTGTTGGAAACACTGGATAAAACAAAAATTGGGGGTGTTTACTAGTGTTGATCGAGCATGCGTGTGTGCTCGAGTGCGATGCTCGAGTCAGTGTATTTAAATGTAATTTAGCATCTATTTCCCCTTGTACATTATAGGCAAGGACCTTATCCAGTCGGGTATATATACCCACAAATCAGTGCAATTAGTGAATTCACATGTTAACAATAAAATCACATGACTTCCATCTGTGTTACGTCACATGGTACTCTGTGTCAAATCCATAATAGCAATATATCCATATACATACCAAATATAAAAAACATATTTTAAAAGGACATATTTTCAGTGATAATATAATCGGTGATATACAGCGCAAGGAGTGCTTCCTATACATATATCTATATCCCTTATCTTCCGACAGTACGGAACCAAGGGTCATTCTCAGGTGAAATACAAAAGTGTTAAATGTATATCGAGGGTTAAAAAACATTTAAGAAAGATACAGCTGTATCATATACAATTTAAAATAGTGGCACCTGATTGAATGATTCTAACGTGGACGCGAGCGTTGGCGTCCCCATCTCTGCCCTGCGCATGCGCCGGGCAAGACAGACCTCCCCCTCCTCCCGGCTATCGACGCGCACCCACATTCACACGTTCCCTGGAACGCAACGTCACCACGTGGAGCGCATCGTACGCATCGCAGCAAAGGGAGGAGAGTAAAGACATGTGACACGGCTGAAATCACGCAGCATAGAGGCTATGGCAACGTGGGATGTAAACAATCATCATCTATACTGTAGCTACGTGGATGAGGGGGGTCGAGGGGTAGCAGTGTGTTGTCAATGGCAACCACTACCCAGCACCCAGATCATACGGATGTCCAAAGGTCAAACCGCGGGCCTGTAGCGCCACCCTCGGCCACCCCCCCCCCCCACACTCAAAGTCACTGTGCAGCTTCAATGGAATAAACCATTCCCATCTGCATACACTAAATCGTGGTGTGTACTAATTATGCTGACTGGCACCACATGGTCTATGACCAGTTTCTCCATCACCACCATTGTAACAGTCAATATTGTTGGTTATATCCAAACTAACATCATGCATTCCGTGACACGTCCCAGGAAGCACCCACCGGGGTCCACCAGAACTTCATATGGTTGACACAGCCACCTTCGCAGACTCCACGGATCCATTAACGGCATTGCTCACTACATGTAGAATAGACAAAGGGCCATTAAGCTTGCCCAGAAATTCTGTAAAAAACTGAAAAATGGAGATACACATCAGTTGATTCAAAAATAACAGTTGGTTCAAAAATAGCACTGTTGTACATCCCCCATGCCAGACAAGACAGATCAGACTCCCCATGTCAAGTGAACAAACTGCCAGTCCTATCCACACAGATCCCATCTACATTCTGTATTGAGGCCATCAGGCTTAAGTGTGCGTAACCGATGAATCCCCATTATCTCACGCTGTTTCAGTATTCGCTCCCCCTCCCCTTTTGAGGGGGGAATATGGTCAATTACCCTGAATTTGAGGTCCTTCTCTCTGTGTCCAGCTTCTACAAAGTGCTTGGGCACTGGGAGGTCCTTCCGTTTTTGACGAATAGAATATCTGTGATAGTTCATCCTTGTCTTGACATCACAGATGGTCTCCCCAACATAGAGGAGACCACAGGGGCAAGACAAGAGGTAGACGACAAATGAACTATTGCATGTAAGGAAGTGTCGTATGTCAAACTGAGTTTTCAATATCGGGTGCGTGAATTTCACCCCCTTTAGCATATAGCTGCAATTCACACAGCTCAAGCACGGGTAGCATCCATATTTCTTATGACCTATATAGGTTTGAGTAGATGTCTTCTCTCCAGCTACCTCCGCCCTAACCAATTTGTCACGCAGACTGCTAGATCTCCTATATGACATAAGGGGGGGCACAGCAAATTCTTTTGCACCACCAAAATTGCTATTCAGTATAGACCAGTGTTTCTTAATAACCCCTGCTATCTGGTAGCTACCCTCAGTGTATGTGGAAATGAAAGGCCCCCTGTTTGTAACTTGCTTACTAGCTGCCTTAGGGCCCCTGGGTATCAAATTGTCCAGATGTTTCTGGACCAGTTTTTTTCGGATACCCTCTGTTGGTAAATTTGTCAGCCATTTCTGACAATCTCTTCTCATGTAATTGAGGGTCCTTCACAATCCGCTGAACACGGAGAAACTGGCTCCGTGGCAGTGATTTTACCATTGACCGCGGGTGGCAACTTTCATATTTCAATAATTTGTTGCAATCTGTCGGTTTAATAAACAAATCTGTTATTAGTCCGGTCCCTTGCTTCTTAACCATGGTGTCCAGAAATTGAACCTGCTCGGTGAAGTGTGTGAGGGTAAACTGGATCTCAGGGTCCATCCTATTCCGAAACTCATGAAACTCTGCCAATTCACTCTCAGTGCTGTCCCAGATGACAAACACATCGTCTATGTATCTCCACCACCCCAGCACATGGCTGAAGTGGTGGGACACATAGACGCGCTCCGCCTCCAGGCCCGACATGAAAATGTTGGCATAAGTCGGCGCCATATTCGAACCCATTGCAGTTCCTCGCAATTATAGATAGTAGCCATCTTTGAAGGCAAAGTAGTTATATCTCAACACCACACCGAGCAGGTCAATAATGAACTCTTTACATTCGTTGGTATATTGCGTGTCCACCAGACACCTTCTGACAGCCTCCACTCCGCTATCATGATTGATAGAGGTGTAGAGGCTGACCACATCAAAAGATGCTAGTATGGTACTTGAAGTCACTTCCACCTGCGCAATTCTGTCCAAAAAATCACCTGTGTCCCGTATGTATGATTTAGCTGTGATGGCAAACTGTCAGAGAATCCTATCTAAAAAGATGGCTAAGTTGGAAAACACTGACTCCCTCCCAGAAACAATGGGCCTCCCTGGGGGGTTACTCAGACACTTATGAATTTTAGGTAGCACGTATATCAATGGTGTCTTAGGGTGTGTCACTGACAAGAACGTGTACAGGGGCCCATCAATCACACCTCCCATCTTCGCTCTATCAAGTACCCTGGTGATGGTTCTAATCACATCAAACTTGGGGTCATGATTGAGACGCCTGTACACTCCAAAATCCCCCAGCTGTCTTTGAATCTCAGAGACATACCATTTGGTGTCCATTACAACAACGGCTCCCCCCTTATCAGCGGGTTTAATTGTGAGGGAGCCGTTGCTGCATAACTCACCAAGGGCCTGTATCTCTTCTGATGTCATATTCGGATGTTTTAGACCACTCTTTTGCATAGGACCCTTTAAACTATTAATGTTTGCCCTCACTGCATTGATATACGTGTCAATAGCTGGACAATTCAACTGTGGAGTGAAGTCGCTCTTGGTGTGTAAATCAACACTACGAAGGGAGAGTTCACAAACATTCACATTATCACCACTAGTCACATGTTTACTTGCATCAGAGAACACACTTTAGGTTTAATATTTCTAAAAAAAATGCTGTAGGTCAACTTCAAGCTGAAACCAGTCTACACCCACTGCAGGACAATAGGATAGACCTTTAGACAAAAGTTCAGTCTGTGCAACTGTCAGTACATGGGAAGATATATTTACCACTACTGATTTCTTTTCCTCACAGGCCGGCTTCTTGCTGTGCGTTGTTCTTTTTCTCCATCTGTGCTGTCTTTGTCCACCACGTCTGGTCCAAGTTCCTGTCGCTGTTCAACTTGTGTGGATCCCAATTCTGTAGATGGTGCCATTTTATTTCTGAAATTACCAACGTTTTTCCTGGTGTTGTTGTTACTACCAAAATTGGGTTGACGTCTCTGGCCTCTCTAGTCATGCCAGGTATAGACGTTACCACGTCTGAAGTCTTCCTCGTCTCGTAGCCATTTACGCCTTTTAATCACCTCCTGCTCCTTTGTGAACTTATCCAGATATGCAGAGCAACTCGTCAAGTATGCATCATAGTCCTGCACCGGGAGGACATCCTTTAGCTTATTGTTAGCCTTATCAAGCTGCTCACGTGTCACTCCCAATTCGTATTGGAGAAATTCCAAGTTCAGTAGTATAACATCCAGAGCGTATTTGTTAGAGATTTGCGTGAATTTATGTGCAAATTTAGTATCAGCTGGGAACAAGTTAGGCTTCAGTTGGGAGCGCATTCCCCTTGGGATTCTATGCGACTTATAGTATTCAGCTAAAGTCGCTAAATGCAGCTCCATTGAGGCCAGCCGTTTCCCATGAGCCTCATAGCCTTTCTTTAATTCAGTAACAGATGGAGTAGACAGAAATGTCGCTCACCAGACCATGGAGGATCCTCTCCTCATCCTGTCTAGTATAGGAGAATACCTCGGGGGGAGTCTCTTTCAGATGGATCAGGCATCTTCAGTATATTCAGTGCTGAGCTGCGAATTCCTTAAATATATAATACCAAATACCGCAGCAGCACAGTCAGACCGTGTGTACTGGGTGCAATTCCTCACAAAGGTCGGCTTCTCCTCCACGATATATACTTTCCAAAGAACGAGGCAGCACTTCCAGATTTCGATGACAGGGTGAAGACCCCAAAACTTTATTCCCCAGCAACGTTTCGGCCTACTCAATGAGGCCTTTGTCAAGCTATACAACAGGGCATAATACTGGGTATATATACCCACAAATCAGTGCAATAGTGCAATATTGCGCCGACTTATGCCAAGAAACTTCAAGTATATGCTGTTATTTGGGAAAGAGGGGGTATTATCTTCTAGCGCTCTATCCCAATTTGGGAAACTGAATGTCACTGAAAATGCTGTAGGTGTATTCACTGGGAGGCAATATGTTCATAAAGTGTCCACAGGAATCCTGATAATGTGAAAAGTCTCTTATAACATATCCTTTTATGGTCGATATGAGCTTTGGATTGAAGAAAACTTTAAATCAATATTTGGCTTACCGTCTACCGTCTGCTTTCTCCCTATTGCTTCAATGGAGCTTTAAATATTTGCCGGCTTATTCAGTCGCTCCATACAGCAAGCTGGTTTAAATTTCGCGGGAGTTCCAAAGATCGCGGGAGTTGCCACTCTGTTCCGCAATTTCCTTTGGTGCAGCTTTCGACGATAAGAATAGTTAATCCTTTACTGTAGAGATTTTCTTCTGTATGGCCATACAGTATTATCGGAGGCTTTTCAATGCAGGTACATCACTTGTTTCACCATACGCGTTGCGGGTAGATTCACTCTCCCTTCCTCAGTGGTCCGGGAGAGTGAATCTACCCGTAACGCGTATGGTGAAACAAGTGATGTACCTGCATTGAAAAGCCTCCGATAATACTGTATGGCCATACAGAAGAAAATCTCTACAGTAAAGGATTAACTATTCTTATCGTCGAAAGCTGCACCAAAGGAAATTGCGGAACAGAGTGGCAACTCCCGCGATCTTTGGAACTCCCGCGAAATTTAAACCAGCTTGCTGTATGGAGCGACTGAATAAGCCGGCAAATATTTAAAGCTCCATTGAAGCAATAGGGAGAAAGCAGACGCTAGACGGTAAGCCAAATATTGATTTAAAGTTTTCTTCAATCCAAAGCTCATATCGACCATAAAAGGATATGCTATAAGAGACTTTTCACATTATCAGGATTCCTGTGGACACTTTATGAACATATTGCGCTCCCAGTGAATACACCTACAGCATTTTTAGTGACATTCAGTTTCCCAAATTGGGATAGAGCGCTAGAAGATAATACCCCCTCTTTCCCAAATAACAGCATATACTTGAAGTTTCTTGGTGTGATATATATTATTGAATTTATCGACACTATTGAGTCATATGAATATAGTGTTGATCATATCTACCACAATATATGTGACTGTAATGTTGTATATTATTGCTACATTGTTCTTATAAATTTTATTACTTGTATTTTATGGGGATATAATAAATATTTTCTGCACATGTCAATTTGGTTGCCAAGTGTATGAGTGCTCGCTCATTACTCTATTACTACATTTGCCTTTAAGAGAGGGTGGGGTGATTCCCTCTATATGAGCTTGCAGCACCATACCTTAACTACTTGCTAGTGAGCCACCACAACCTACCACTATTTAATGACAGATTTGTTTATTAAGCCGACAGATTGCAACAAATTATTGAAATATGAAAGTTGCCACCCGCGGTCCATGGTAAAATCACTGCCACGGAGCCAGTTTCTCCGTGTTCAGCGGATTGTGAAGGACCCTCAATTACATGAGAAGAGATTGTCAGAAATGACTGACAAATTTACCAACAGAGGGTATCCGAAAAAACTGGTCCAGAAACATCTGGACAATTTGGTACCCAGGGGCCCTAAGGCAGCTAGTAAGCAAGTTACAAACAGGGGGCCTTTCATTTCCACATACTCTGAGGGTGAATGTAGCAGGGGTTATTAAGAAACACTGGTCTATACTGAATAGCAATTTTGGTGGTGTAAAAGAATTTGATGTGCCCCCCCTTATGTCATATAGGAGATCTAGCAGTCTACGTGACAAATTGGTTAGGGCGGAGGTAGCTGGAGAGAAGACATCTACTCAAACCTATATAGGTCATAAGAAATATGGATGCTACCCGTGCTTGAGCTGCGTGAATTGGAAGTGCTGCCTCGTTCTTTGGAAAGTATATATATATATATATATATATATATATATAAACAATAAAATTCCGCAGCACTCCTTGAAAGATGAAAAAATGTGCTATTCATTCACACATGTCATGTAGCAACGTTTCGGTTCTCTCTCAGAACCTTTTTCAAGCCAAGTGAAACATGAAGTGCAATAGTGCTAGTATATATATACATATTGTAGTCAATTCCAATTAATTGATCATCCTATAAAAAAAAAACGTGCACTCCTCCTTTAACAATGTTACAATTCATTAATTTCCAAACCACATCTCAATGTGAACAGGGACGAAAAACGCTCATACGTGTTCGATAGCAATCCATATATCATAACCGTGATTTAAGCATAAACTTCATACAATCATAGTGACAGTGTAATAAAGTGCAGAGTGCATTAAAAACCTATACATTAAAAAATACCTTGCTGGGAGATTAAAGCTGTATTTCATATGTCGAACAAGGAAGATAACACTTTAATCTTAAATCGCGGTACTTCACGCTACATTCAGCGTGTCTCCTAATACCTAATGCGCATGTGTCAACCCATATCCCTCCTACTAGGCGGTACATATCTGTTGAACGTCACCCGGGGCGGAGACCAAACGATCACGACGCCAGGTATCCGTGCAGTGTCGGCCCGTAGAGCGTGCACAAAAGTGCCCGCGGACCAATCACCACAACGCTCGCCCATGCATCATCGAGCGTCCTCATCCCGGGGACGCACTCCCGATCTCCACCATTTTATCTAAGGGCAATCTTTTGTGAAAATATATATACATTGAACATCTTCCTCGTTCCATACTCTTGTATCCAGCTAATCTATAATCCAGCATAACAGCTTCCTTGATTTCCATTATATCACAAGTTATATTCTCAACAATAGAAAAATAATATTGTGGCATTATTTACAAAATTGTAGTTATATGTAACATACATTAGATTCACTTAATACAGCAATATGAATACACAGAGCCACAAGCAATAGAGGACAGGGCACTAACCCACCATACCCCCAGTTACCCTAAATTCAACATTTAAGCCTTTGGGCTTCAATGTATCAAGACGAAAAATCCATCTGAGCTCATTTTTCTTTAGTATCATTAGCCTATCACCCAGCGGGTTTAATGGTGAAAAGGGGGTTCTGGACAAACTCTCCAAGGCATTCATTTCCTGTACAGTAATATTTGGTTTGACTAGTGCATCAGATCTAGTATGTTGTCTTAATGCTGCTATATCCCTCTTCACCGCTTCAATAAATCCTTCTAGGGCATGTGAATTGACAATAGGAAAAAAATCACTTTTTAGATGTAAACCAAACTGTTTCAATGTTAACCTAGTGTCTAGCATAGAAACCTCATTTGCAATCTGAGTCTCAGAGGAACTGGAATCGAACCACACCCTCAGAATAAGATTCCCGAAGAGGCGGTTCAAGTCCAGTTCCAACTGAAACCAATCAGGTTTAGCCTGTGGACAAAAGGAAAGTCCTTTATTCAATACCTTGAGTTCATATTCAGTCAAGTTATAAGAAGAAATGTTTACCACCACATTCGTCTCTATTTCTTCTTCATTGCATTCATCAACCTGGAAGTGTTGGTCCTCGTTTATCTCTGTACTCTGGTTTTTCCTACACCTTCCATGTCTTCAACCTCCCCTTCTTGTGGGGTGTCTCCCATAGTGTTGTGTTCTCCTAAAAAAGTTCCTGATGGGATTACATTGCTGTCATCATTTGTCTCCTTATTTTTCATCCATTTATTCATCTCTTTATTACGTCTGGGTATCTTTTTTGCCAAAAAACTGATTGGTTTCAGTTGGAACTGGACTTGAACCGCCTCTTCAGGAATCTTAGACTGAGGGTGTGGTTCGACTCCAGTTCCTCTGAGACTCAGATTGCAAATAAGGTTTCTATGTTAGACACTAGGCTAACATTGAAACAGTTTGGTTTACATCTAAAAAGTGATTTTTTTTCCTATTGTCAATTCACATGCCCTAGAAGGATTTATTGAAGCGGTGAAGAGGGATATAGCAGCATTAAGACAACATACTAGATCTGATGCACTAGTCAAACCAAATATTACTGTACAGGAAATGAATGCCTTGGAGAGTTTGTCCAGAAACCCCGATCTCACCATTAAACCCGCTGACAAGGGGGGTGGGATCGTGGTTATGGACACCTCTCAATATGTAAAGGAGATCTACAGACAACTAAGAGAACCAGGTATTTATGGACAACTAGGGAAAGATCCAAAGTTTGATATTGCCAGAAAAAAGGGGCAACTAGACATAGAGGAGGAAAAAGGAATTATAGATAGACGAATGAATTTCAAGATGGTGGCTCACTCCGAACGAATTATAGGAACAGGTGCTGCTAACCCAGATTGGAGGGACACCCACCCTCTGGTCAGATATAAACAATAAGTACTAGAATGATGGGTGAGCACACTTCATTTGGACTTATACAATATAAGCTTTAATTAAATCAAACAGTTGTATAATTCACACGTGTAACATATTATGTAAAATAGAATAAAATACTATAAAAATGCTCTAAAATCAAATAGAGAATGCACTATATTTCTTGTAGCACTTCTAATATATATCAGAGTCCACTCGGTTTGGTGGACACTGCCTAGGTAGTTGCTATTGCGCACAATAGTCAGCTGGCTGTATGGTACCGAAATTCCAAATGATATAGATTGCAGTCCCATAAATATAAGTCCGCATATAAGCAGATGAATATCCAGAATGTGGCTATATCGATAATCAAATTTTTTGGCATTTCATAGATTATTGCACAGTGTAAGTCTCTGGTACTATCGTGTTCCTAATAGCCGTTGGTGATATTTAAGCCCGCATTGATGGTCAGTATAATTCTAGGTAAAGTTCTTACCTTCCTTGATGTTGATATAGTTCAGGCGAGGGTCGGGCGGCGTGGGACAATGCCGGCATCACGCTCCGTACTCCTCTAGCCGGCTTCCCCGAATTATCGCGGGAGTTGGGATGGGACTTGCGTCACTGTTTCGTCCGTACCTGTTAGTCTTCCGGCACAAAACAGAGGAGGATACCTTTTCGGTCTGTAGATTATTGTTCCGGTAATCTTTCCTCTATCCTGTGATTTCAATTTTCATAGCGTGGCCACGCTTATGATTGCGGAGGTGCTCTTTACAGGTGCTCTTTGAGTGATAGGTTGATAGGTCATTTGATGCCAACTAGACCATCCTTAACGTTTACGAAAGCTCCCAATTTGGGTCTCAAAATAGCCCCATCGATTAAGAGACCAATAAAGAAAGGCAACACAATTATGGGCACTTGGATGAAGCTGAAAGGTTTCTTCAAGTGTGGTAAATGTATGGCATGTAAGATCAACCCCACACCAAGGAAAACAACAACAATTTCCTCCACTCAAAATACATACAAATGGGAGATCAAGGAATGTCTTACTTGCAACACTGTCGGAGTCATCTACCTGATCCAGTGTCCATGTAAAAGACAATACATAGGACGAACTAAACGACCCTTGAAAACCAGATTGGCGGAACATATATCAAACATACGAAAGGGATATGATAAACATTGCCTATAAAAGCATTATAGAGATGTTCACAGTAAGGATCCGTCCAATCTGGTTTTCATGGCACTGCAGAAGGTAGTGTCACGAGGGTGTCAAGAGCCACGTCTGACTCCGTTATACCCGGGGTCAGGAAGTCGCAGCGGGTGGCTGCGCGTTCTATGTATAAAGACAGTGCTGTTTCGTAATGGTAGCTTTCTGGGTTTGCCTTTCAACCCTTTTTGGCTCACTCAGGGATCCGTAGCTTCTTCTCCTCAGCTGTTTCTTGTCCAGCACTTCTAACCTCCTTATATTCCCCTCTCTCACTTCTCTGGTTGCCAGATATAGAGCTTCCTGCCTGGACTTCTATACTGACCCACTGGAGCTGTGTAGCTGTGTTCCCTGGTTGTTGTTCCAGAACGTTACCCTCCGGATCCCTGTTGGGCCTTGGTGGTCTGCTGTTGTCGCCCACCTGGGATTATATGTTTGTCTGTATTGTCTGTCCTCTCCTTGGTGTTTTCCTCTTAGTGTCAGGGGTGTGGACTAGTGATCCCACCGCCCCGTTCACTACATAGGGCTCATCTTAGGGAAAGCCAAGGTTTAGGCAATTGATCGGCGTACGGGTGAGGAACCCGTCTAGGGACGTCAGGACAGTCAGGTGCCAGCCGCAAGGTGAGTCAGGGGTCACCACCTTTCCCTCTCCCTTGGACAGGGCTTCCCATTTCCCTCCCTTTGCGTGACGCCGGTCATTACATTATATCTGGCCCTTATTTTGTGTAGGTAAAAAAAAAACAACTTTTTCTTTCTACCTACTTAGAATCCAGTATGGATCCAATTGCTGCTTTGTCAAAGCAACTTCAAGGCCTGTCTTTGGAGGTGGCAGGATTGAAGGCGTCGGTCCTCCAGCAACAGCAGAAATTGCAACAGACCGCAAGCCCAGCGGTTGCTACAGGTAACCAGGTTGTTGCGGAACCCAAGGTTGCTCTTCCTGACAGATTTTCTGGGGGAAGGGACAAATTTGTGACGTTCCGTGAGGCCTTTAAATTATATTTTAAGCTGCGCCCTTACTCCTCTGGTAATGAAGAACAGCGGGTGGGGGTTGTTATTTCCCTGCTGCAGTGGGACCCGCAATCCTGGGCGTTCTCTTTACCCACTGATTCCCAGGCTCTCCGGTCAGTGGATGAATTTTTTGGGGCCTTGGGTCTCATAAATGACGACCCTGACCGAGTCGCACTGGCTGAATCAAAATTACGGAGACTCCTACAGGGAGAGTGGCCAGTAGAGGAGTATTGCTCAGAGTTCCATAGGTGGGCTTCGGATACCCAGTGGAACTACCCGGCTCTCAGGAGTCAGTTCTGCTCTGGGTTATCCGAAAGGATTAAGGATGCGCTTGCGCCGTATGCGACTCCCTTTTCCCTTGATGCGGTGATGTCCCTTTCTATCAGAATAGATAGACGTCTTAGGGACAGATTGAAAAATCCGGAGCAATTGGTAACCCCTCCCAAGCAGCAGTTAGTCTGTACGGACTTAGACGAGCCTATGCAGCTAGGAGGAACTACTCATCAGGACCATCCTCCTGAGGCTCGCCGTAGGCGTGGGGTTTGTTTTTTCTGTGGGGGGAGGGGTCATTTTATTAATGTCTGTCCTTCCTTCCTCAAAAACAAAAGACCGTCGGAAAACTACTAACCCCAGGCTGTGTGGAGGATGTCAGCCGGGGGTATACGTTTCCTCCATACGAACATCGCAATTTGTGTTGCCAGCGGTGGTTGTTTTTGGCGTTAAGACGGAGACTATTTCTTTTTTTCTAGACAGTGGAGCAGGAGTAAATTTGATAGATGCCCATTTTGCCCACACTATGGGTTTGTCTCTCTGTACGCTACAGAGACCTATTCCCATATTCGCTATTGATTCTGCTCCTCTGTCTCAGAGAAACCTCACTCACATTGTCCATAACTTACACCTTCGGGTAGGGGACCACCATAACGAGTTGCTTTCATGTTATGTTCTGGAGGGGCTTCCCACTCCGGTGGTGTTGGGTCTTCCCTGGTTGGTAGCGCACAATCCAGTGGTGGATTGGCAGGCCAGGGAGATATTGGAGTGGAGTGAGCAGTGCAGAGAAAATTGCTTAAATAGCAATTGCTTAGTCGCCTCCATAGCTAGACTACCTACATTTGTTTCGGACTTTGAGGACGTTTTTTCTGAAAAGGGTTGTCAGAAGTTACCACCTCACCGTCCTTATGATTGCCCGGTTAACCTGATTCCCAGTGCAAAATTACCCAAGACCAGGTTATATAATCTTTCGGGTCCAGAGAGACAAGCCATGAAAGACTATATCTCCGAGAGCTTGGCTAAGGGAAACATCAGACCCTCTTCTTCACCCGTGGCTGCAGGCTTTTTCTTCGTTAAAAAGAAAGATGGGGGCCTGCGTTTTTGCCTAGATTTTCGCGAATTAAACCGGATAACCATCCGAGACCCATACCCTCTTCCTCTCATTCCTGACCTGTTTAATCAGATTGCGGGTGCTAGGTGGTTCTCCAAACTTGATCTTAGGGGGGCCTACAATCTGATTCGTATCAAGGAAGGGGATGAGTGGAAGACAGCTTTTAACACCCCTGAGGGGCATTATGAAAATCTAGTCATGCCTTTCGGTCTGACCAATGCTCCTGCTGTCTTCCAACATTTTGTTAATGACATTTTTAGTCATCTTATCGGCAGGTTTGTGGTGATATACCTAGATGATATTTTAATTTATTCGTCGGATCTGAAAACACATGAGGTGCATGTCAGACAGGTACTGCAGGTCCTACGGACGAATAAATTACGGTTTACCTCGGCACCTGTACTAATCCAACCTGATGTCTCCCAGCCTTTTATTGTTGAAGTCGATGCGTCAGAGGTGGGAGTGGGGGCTGTGCTGTCTCAGGGTCCGTCTCCTGGCAAATGGCGTCCTTGTGCTTTCTTTTCTAAAAAACTATCTGCAGCAGAGAAGAACTATGATATTGGCAATAGGGAACTATTAGCTATTAAACTAGCGTTTAAAGAATGGCGTCACTTTTCAGAGGGGGCAATCCACCCCGTCACTGTGATTACGGACCACAAAAACCTTCTGTACCTCGAATCAGCTAAGCGTCTCACACCTAGACAAGCTAGGTGGTCGCTATTCTTTACCAGGTTTAACTTTGTTATTACCTATCGTCTAGGGGCAAAAAATACCAAGGCAGATGCATTATCTCGTTGTTTCCCTGGAGGGGGTAATGTGAGTGATCCGGTACCCATTCTACAAAGAGGAGTGGTTGTCTCTGCGGTACACTCTGTTCTGGAGGGGAAGGTGTTAGAGGCCCAGGGGGACGCCCCGGTCTCTTGCCCCTCAGAGAAATTGTTTGTACCGTTGAACCTGCGTCTCAAATTATTAAAGGAACATCATAATTCGGCACTTGCTGGGCACCCGGGTAGTAAAGCAACCTTGGAACTATATTCTCGTCGTTTTTGGTGGCCAAGGTTGCGTCAGGATGTAATGGATTTTGTGTCTTCTTGTTCTACTTGTGCGCGCGCGAAAGTCTCTCATACACGTCCTGCAGAGTCTTTATTGCCACTTGTCATTCCCAATAGGCTATGGACACATCTGTCAATGGATTTTATCACTGACTTACCTTTGTCTGCGGGTAAAACAGTTATCTTGGTAGTAGTGTACAGGTTTAGCAAAATGGTACACTTTATTGCGTTACCCGCACTACCTAATGCTAAGACTCTTGCTCAGGTATTCATCAGTGAAATCGTGAAGCTTCACGGGGTCCCTTCCGATGTTGTTTCGGATCGGGGAACCCAGTTTATTTCTAAGTTTTTGAAAGCTTTTTGTTCCCGTTTGGGGGTACACTTGTCCTTTTCCTCAGCTTTCCATCCTCAGTCGAATGGACAGACTGAGCGTACCGACCAAAACCTTGAGACATATCTAAGATGTTTTGTGTCTGAAAACCAAGAGGTGTGGTCATCATATTTACCGTTAGCCGAGTTTGCCATAAATAATCGCCGTCTGGAATCTACTGGCAAGTCACCATTTCTTGGTGCATATGGTTTTCATCCCCAATTCTGTACTTTCAAAGAGGGGGGGTCTTCTGGGGTTCCCGAAGAGGAACGGTTTTCGTCGTCTCTTTCATCTGTATGGCAGAAAGTGCAAGCTAATTTGAAAAATATGAGAGGTAAATATAAATGCATGGCTGATAAAAAATGGTCGCCAGGTCCGGACCTAGGAGTGAATGACTATGTGTGGTTATCTACTAGGAATATTAAATTAAAGGTTCCCTCTTGGAAACTGGGTCCTAGGTTTATTGGTCCTTACAAAATAGTAGCCATCATTAACCCCGTGGCTTTTCGCCTGGAGCTACCTCAGACTTTTAAAATTCATAACGTCTTCCATAAGTCGTTACTCAAAAAGTATGTTCCACCTCTAGAACCATCACCGCTGCCACCCCCTCCTGTTATTGTGGATGGTAATATAGAGTTTTAAATATCCAAAATTGTTGATTCTCGTCGGGTCTGCCGTTCTCTTCAATATCTGGTGCATTGGAGGGGTTACGGTCCCGAGGAAAGAATGTGGGTTCCAGCGTCTGAGGTAAACGCCGACAGGTTAGTTCGGGTTTTTCATGCCTCTCATCCTGAGAGACCTAGTCCTGAGTGTCCGGAGGCCCCTCGTGGAAGGGGGGGTACTGTCACGAGGGTGTCAAGAGCCACGTCTGACTCCGTTATACCAGGGGTCAGGAAGTCGCAGCGGGTGGCTGCGCGTTCTATGTATAAAGACAGTGCTGTTTCGTAATGGTAGTTTTCTGGGTTTGCCTTGCAACCCTTTTTGGCTTACTCATGGATCCGTAGATTCATCTCCTCAGCTGTTTCTTGTCCAGCACTTCTAACCTCCTTATATTCCCCTCTCTCACTTCTCTGGTTGCCAGATATAGAGCTTCCTGCCTGGACTTCTATACTGACCCACTGGAGCTGTGTAGCTGTGTTCCCTGGTTGTTGTTCCAGAACGTTACCCTCCGGATGCCTATTGGGCCTTGGTGGTCTGCTGTTGTCGCCCACCTGGGATTATATGTTTGTCTGTATTGAATGTCCTCTCCTTGGTGTTTTCCTCTTAGTGTCAGTGGTGCAGACTAGTGATCCCACCGCCCCGTTCACTACATAGGGCTCATCTTAGGGAAAGCCAGGGTTTTGGCACGTGATCGGCGTACGGGTGAGGAACCTGTCTAGGGACGTCAGGGCAGTCAGGTGCCAGCCGCAAGGTGAGTCAGGGGTCACCACCTTTCCCTCTCCCTTGGACAGGGCCTTCCCATTTCCCTCCCTTTGCGTGACGCCGGTCATTACAGGTAGATGTACATTGGTGTGGAGGAAACTATATTAAACAGATGTCCAAGATAGAATATATGCATATATGAGTTCGGATCAATGCTACCAGCGGGTCTAAATGCTGAACTCGAAATTTTTGTGTTCTTGTAGGCTGGGTGCCCCAGAGCCGACTCACACGCCGCAGTCGGGCCGTTTATCGACACTGCGTCATGGACTCGGACTGGGGCCCCCAGCCCCATACAACTCAATCAACATCCTATCCAGTCATACATTCATCATGGATCCGCCTTGTTTGGAGATCAGTCATGCTGGCCTAATTAGAATTGGTCACAATATTACATGAAAATACAGCTATATTACTTAAGTCCATGAGAAAGATTTTTTGTATATATAAATATAGGATCCATCAATTAGTCTCAATTTTAAACTAATTTTATTATTTTATTTTTCTTAAATAATATTTATATGACACTTGTATTTTATGAAAATGTGAATTAGTACATTCTATAATGGTTAAAATAGATAATGTTAAGATAAAGCCATATAGGTACAATAGAGAGTGTATTTATTTATGTGATGAGAAATTATAAAATGATATATCTCTGCAAAGCAATCACGAACAGCAAATCTGTTCATACCACAAGTCCATAAGAATAAAAGGAATATTCAGTATAAAAAACGCACATGCACCAAAAAAAAACGCATGGAAAACGCATGCAGAAAAATCGCATGTATAATTCTCATTCCTAAAAAGAAATCCAGTCCTCCATAGTTTGGGTGCTCTCTTGGATATAAAAGGCGGAGGTAAACAGGTGTTACGATTAGAGTTGAGCGAACACCTGGATGTTCGGGTTCGAGAAGTTCGGCCGAACTTCCCGTAAATGTTCGGGTTCGGGATCCGAACCCGAACCGAACTTCACCCCGAACCCGAACCCCATTGAAGTCAATGGGGACCCGAACTTTTGGGCACTAAAAAGGCTGTAAAACAGCCCAGGAAAGAGCTAGAGGGCTGCAAAAGGCAGCAACATGTAGGTAAATCCCCTGCAAACAAATGTGAATAGGGAAATGAATTAAAATTAAAATTAAAAAAATAAAAATGAACCAATATCAATTGGACAGAGGTCCCTTAGCAGAGAATCTGGCTTCACGTCAGCAGAGAATCAGTCTCTTCATGCCATAGCAAAGAATCTGGCTTCATGTCAGCAGAGAATCAGTCTCTTCATGCCATAGCAGAGAATCTGGCTTCATTTCAGCGCAGAATCAGTCTTCATGTCATAGCAGAAAATCAGGCTTCACTTCACCCACCACTGGAACAGGCCACTGTCACACATTTAGGCCCCGACACCCAGACAGAGGAGAGCGGTCCCGTAACAGAGAATCTGGCCTTATGTCAGCGCAGAATCTGTCTTCATGTCATAGCAGAGAATCAGGCTTCACGTCACCCACCACTGGAACAGGCCACTGTCACACATTTAGGCCCAGGCACCCAGGCAGAGGAGAGAGGTCCCGTAACAGAGAATCTGGCCTTATGTCAGTGCAGAATCTGTCTTCATGTCATAGAAGAGAATCAGGCTTCACGTCACCCACCACTGGAACAGGCCACTGTCACACATTTAGGCCCAGGCACCCAGGCAGAGGAGAGAGGTCCCGTAACAGAGAATCTGGCCTTATGTCAGCGCAGAATCTGTATTCATGTCATAGCAGAGAATCAGGCTTCACGTCACCCACCACTGGAACAGGCCACTGTCACACATTTAGGCCCCGGCACCCAGACAGAGGAGAGCGGTCCCGTAACAGAGAATCTGGCCTTATGTCAGCGCAGAATCTGTATTCATGTCATAGCAGAGAATCAGGCTTCACGTCACCCACCACTGGAACAGGCCACTGTCACACATTTAGGCCCCGGTACCCAGGCAGAGGAGAGAGGTCCCGTAACAGAGAATCTGGCCTTATGTCAGCGCAGAATCTGTATTCATGTCATAGCAGAGAATCAGGCTTCACGTCACCCACCACTGGAACAGGCCACTGTCACACATTTAGGCCCCGGCACCCAGACATAGGAGAGCGGTCCCGTAACAGAGAATCTGGCCTTATGTCAGCGCAGAATCTGTATTCATGTCATAGCAGAGAATCAGGCTTCATGTCACCCACCACTGGAACAGGCCACTGTCACACATTTAGGCCCAGGCACCCAGGCAGAGGAGAGAGGTCCCGTAACAGAGAATCTGGCCTTATGTCAGCGCAGAATCTGTATTCATGTCATAGCAGAGAATCAGGCTTCACGTCACCCACCACTGGAACAGGCCACTGTCACACATTTAGGCCCCGGCACCCAGACAGAGGAGAGCGGTCCCGTAACAGAGAATCTGGCCTTATGTCAGCGCAGAATCTGTCTTCATGTCATAGCAGAGAATCAGGCTTCACGTCAGCCACCACTGGAAAAGGCCACTGTCACACATTTAGGCCCAGGCACCCAGGCAGAGGAGAGAGGTCCCGTAACAGAGAATCTGGCCTTATGTCAGCGCAGAATCTGTATTCATGTCATAGCAGAGAATCAGGCTTCACGTCACCCACCACTGGAACAGGCCACTGTCACACATTTAGGCCCCGGCACCCAGACAGAGGAGAGCGGTCCCGTAACAGAGAATCTGGCCTTATGTCAGCACAGAATCTGTCTTCATGTCATAGCAGAGAATCAGGCTTCACGTCACCCACCACTGGAACAGGCCACTGTCACACATTTAGGCCCAGGCACCCAGGCAGAGGAGAGCGGTCCCGTAACAGAGAATCTGGCCTTATGTCAGCGCAGAATCTGTATTCATGTCATAGCAGAGAATCAGGCTTCACGTCACCCACCACTGGAACAGGCCACTGTCACACATTTAGGCCCCGGCACCCAGACAGAGGAGAGGTTCATTCAACTTTGGGTTGCCCCGCAATATAATGGTAAAATGAAATTAAAAATAGTATTGAATGAGGAAGTGCCCTGGAGTAGAATAATATATTGTTAAGGGGAGGTAGTTAATATCTAATCTGCACAAGGGATGGACAGGTCCTGTGGGATCCATGCATGGTTCATTTTTATGAACGTCAGCTTGTCCTCATTGGCTGTAGACAGGCGGCTGCGTTTGTCTGTAATGACGCCCCCTGCCGTGCTGAATACACGTTCAGACAAAACGCTGGCCGCCGGCCAGGCCAGCACCTCCAAGGCATAAAAGGCTAGCTCTGGCCACGTGGACAATTTGGAGACTCAGAAGTTGAACGGGGCCGAACCATCAGTCAGTGCGTGGAGGGGTGTGCACAGGTACTGTTCCACCATGTTAGTGAAATGTTGCCTACTGCTAACACGTTCCGTATCAGGTGGTGGTGCACTTAGCTGTGGCGTGTTAACAAAACTTTTCCACATCTCTGCCATGCTAACCCTGCCCTCAGAGGAGCTGGGCGTGACACAGCTGCATTGGCGACCTCTTGCTCCTCCTCTGCCTTCGCCTTGGGCTTCCACTGGTTCCCCTGTGACATTTAGGAATGCTCTCAGTAGCGAGTCTACCAACGTGTGCTTGTACTCGCGCATCTTCCTATCACGCTCCAGTGTAGGAAGTAAGGTGGGCACATTGTCTTTGTACCGGGGATCCAGCAGGGTGGCAACCCAGTAGTCCGCACACGTTAAAATGTGGGCAACTCTGCTGTCGTTGCGCAGGCACTGCAGCATGTAGTCGCTCATGTGTGCCAGGCTGCCCAGAGGTAAGGACAAGCT
This sequence comes from Bufo bufo, assembly GCF_905171765.1. Classification (NCBI taxonomy): domain Eukaryota; kingdom Metazoa; phylum Chordata; class Amphibia; order Anura; family Bufonidae; genus Bufo; species Bufo bufo. The sequence goes on from NC_053394.1 coordinate 262,927,673, forward strand.
GTCCTCTGTGGGAGGCGTATCGTCATCGTCCTGTGTTTCCCCCCAGCCACGCACCAGTGATGGGCCCGAGCTGCTTTGGGTGCCACCCCGCTGTGAACGTGCTTCATCCTCATCCTCCTCCACCTCCTCCTCATCCTCGTCCTCCTCGTCCTCCAGTAGTGGGCCCTGTCTGGCCACATTTGTACCTGGCCTCTGGTGTTGCAAAAAACTTCCCTCTGAGTCACTTCGAAGAGACTGGCCTGAAAGTGCTAAAAATGACCCCTCTTCCTCCTCTTCCTCCTGGGCCACCTCCTCTTCCATCATCGCCCTAAGTGTTTTCTCAAGGAGACATAGAAGTGGTATTGTAACGCTGATAACAGCGTCATCGCCACTGGCCATGTTGGTGGAGTACTCGAAACAGAGCAACAGGGCACACAGGTCTCGCATGGAGGCCCAGTCATTGGTGGTGAAGTGGGTCTGATCCGCAGTGCGACTGACCCGTGCGTGCTGCAGCTGAAACTCCACTATGGCCTGCTGCTGCTCGCACAGTCTGTCCAGCATATGCAAGGTGGAGTTCCACCTGGTGGGCACGTCGCATATGAGGCGGTGAGCGGGAAGGCCGAAGTTACGCTGTAGCGCAGACAGGCGAGCAGCGGCAGGGTGTGAACGCCGGAAGCGCGAACAGACGGCCCACACTTTATGCAGCAGCTCTGACATGTCGGGGTAGTTGCGAATGAACTTCTGCACCACCAAATTCAGCACATGCGCCAGGCAAGGGATGTGCGTCAAACCGGCTAGTCCCAGAGCTGCAACGAGATTTCGCCCATTATCGCACACCACCAGGCCGGGCTTGAGGCTCACCGGCAGCAACCACTCGTCGGTCTGTTGTTCTATACCCCGCCACAACTCCTGTGCGGTGTGGGGCCTGTCCCCCAAACATATGAGTTTCAGAATGGCCTGCTGACGTTTACCCCGTGCTGTGCTGAAGTTGGTGGTGAAGGTGTGTGGCTGACTGGATGAGCAGGTGGAAGAAGAGGAGGAGGAAGCTGAGTAGGAGGAGGAGGAGACAGGAGGCAAAGAATGTTGCCCTGCGATCCTTGGCGGCGGAAGGACGTGCGCCAAATAGCTCTCCGCCTGGGGCCCAGCCGCCACTACATTTACCCAGTGTGCAGTTAGGGAGATATAGCGTCCCTGGCCGTGCTTACTGGTCCACGTATCTGTGGTTAGGTGGACCTTGCCACAGATGGCGTTGCGCAGTGCACACTTGATTTTATAGGACACTTGTTTGTGCAGGGAAGGCACGGCTCTCTTGGAGAAGTAGTGGCGGCTGGGAACAACATACTGTGGGACAGCAAGTGACATGAGCTGTTTGAAGCTGTGTGTGTCCACCAGCCTAAATGACAGCATTTCATAGGCCAGTAGTTTAGAAATGCTGGCATTCAGGGCCAGGGATCGAGGGTGGCTAGGTGAGAATTTACGCTTTCTCTCAAATGTTTGTGAGATGGAGAGCTGAACGCTGCCGTGTGACATGGTTGAGATGCTTGGTGACGCAGGTGGTGGTGTTGGTGGTACATCCCATGTTTGCTGGGCGGCAGGTGCCAACGTTCCTCCAGAGGCGGAGGAAGAGGCCGAGGCGGCGGCAGCAGCAGCAGAAGAGGCCGAGGCGGCAGCAGCAGAAGAGGTAGCAGGGGGAGCCTGAGCGACTTCCTTGTTTTTAAGGTGTTTACTCCACTGCAGTTCATGCTTTGCATGCAGGTGCCTGGTCATGCAGGTTGTGCTAAGGTTCAGAACGTTAATGCCTCGCTTCAGGCTCTGATGGCACAGCGTGCAAACCACTCGGGTCTTGTCGTCAGCACATTGTTTGAAGAAGTGCCATGCCAGGGAACTCCTTGAAGCTGCCTTTGGGGTGCTCGGTCCCAGATGGCGGCGGTCAGTAGCAGGCGGAGTCTCTTGGCGGCGGGTGTTCTGATTTTGCCCACTGCTCCCTCTTTTGCTACGCTGTTGGCTCGGTCTCACCACTGCCTCTTCCTCCAAACTGTGAAAGTCAGTGGCACGACCTTCATTCCATGTGGGGTCTAGGACCTCATCGTCCCCTGCATCGTCTTCCACCCAGTCTTGATCCCTGA